>NW_008621224.1:19192-29316 GCF_000691845.1 Merops nubicus | reverse complement strand
GTCGGCAAAAATACTTTCACTTCTACAGGAGGAGATGCCTGCAGTTCCTTCCAGTTTCCATTTTGCACCTACAGCCTTCTTGAACTCCTCTGTCCTCTCCCTCATTTGAGAACTGAAAGTTTAACTACATCCATCACACTTTCCAGACTGTTTTTTTCCCTTAGGATCAAAGCCCTGTCTCACAGTGCAAGAGCCTGAAGTGAAATTAAGAAGTGGCAAGCTCAAAACCAACATTCAGGGGGTTTTAGTCGCAGATGGAGAGTGACTGAATTGGGGAACTCACTGTTAGAAACATTCTGATCAAAACTGACATATTATACCTGAGGTGTAAACACGGCTACAACCAGCCCGATCTTCAAATGGAGGATCCTCAAATTTGATCCTCAAATTAAAGAAATTTGAGGAAAAATAAGAGCTTGAAAAGCCACCTCGCTCCTTAGGCATCAAGACAAGTGACAGCACATGGAAACCACCAGAGAGCAATTGGATGGGGCCAACTGCCCAACGCCTGCCCAATTCAGGATGAAAAGACATCAGACTGACCAAGGAGACCCAATCTGGCATCCCAAGTCAAGACCACGAAGAGCATCAGCTCAGGTTTGACCAGATGACGACTCCAGTCCCCGTTGACAATCACACACTCTGCACCCTCTTGCTGCACCCCGTGCCAATTTTTTCGGTGGTTTTCTCACATCATCGTTGAGTTTTGTTGCTACTTGAGTGACATGGCTAAACCAATGACATCATCTACACATCTTAAGAAAGGGTGAGCCCATATCCTGTCTTCCACCTGCGTTAATGGAATATATACACACACTTTTTAATTTAAGTTATGGTCAGAAACCACAGTGAAGGTTGGGAAAAAAAAAACAAACCCACACCTACTCCAAATTAACTAGGACAGCACAGAAGCCCTTATAAAAAGTCCATCAGCAAATGAGCCTGATCACCTTCAGTTCGACAGAGCCCAGCACAGGCATCGGCTGCAGTAAGAGAAGGAAAGAAGATGTCTCCAGTCCTTTGTGCTTCTCTGGTAAGAACTTGCTTTCTGTTGTTTTTTTTTCCTCCAAGTTTGACAGAGATATATTTAAATTTTGTCAGAAATGGGGAATTTCACTGACTTGAAAATGATTGTTTAAAGCATTCATAACGGAAATTAACTAAAATTGGAGATTTCTGAACAGCACCAGCATGGGGCAGCAATGAGGCTGAGTGGGTATATCAGCCAAGTGGGCTACTGAAACATATTTTGAGTCAAGAATTACCTTGACAACTCAACCTTAGGGTCTTTTTTTTGTTATATCCTTTCTGCTGTCTCCTGTGTTAGATTATCTTCTGCCATTTAATTTTTTTTTCATCATCAAATTACAACTCTTTACCATACCTGTAAGAATTAGTCAATCAAAGCAAGAGTGGATGGGACACATGGGACATCCCTCCATCGTGACTCCAAGCTGCAGGATGAGCTTTGACTACCAGCTAGGCTGAGCATGGATGAATTTCCATGCACGAGAGAGCTGTTGAGCCTGTACCTGCCTTGTGTCCTAAATGCAATCATTGTCTTCAGCTCAGATCACTGCTCTTCATGCTGCTGGCCATGCTGTCAGCCAGCACTTCAGCCTACGGGAAGGGGATAGAGCCCGGACTCAGGGCAGAGAACCTCTTCAAGAAAGCATACGCTGGATGCCCGACCCAAAAAGACTCAAAATTCCCTCAGACTGTGAGAGTCAACATAAGCATCAGCAACACCAACCAGGACACCAAAGCGAGCCTGGATGTCAGCAGCCGCTCTCTGGCTCCATGGGATTACAGGTATGATCTCAGGCCTTGTGGTCTAGAAATACACTGGCTGCAAAGGTCAAGAATTATGCTGAGGTTACACCCACATCTTTTATCTTCAGTCCTTTGCTGTTGGGAGCTCTTGGAAATAAGGGGCTATCCACCATCCATATAATCCTCTTTGAAAGATTACCAATACAGAAGGGAGCACAGAGCAAATACATGATCTAGGACAACATACAGAAGGCAAAACAAATTATTTTACTAATTTAATTTATTTATTTGTGTATGGGAGCAAGTGTTATCATGAAAAATACCTCAGAGGGTCAACATTACACCCGATTCAACGGTGGTTTAATAACATCAGCATCAGGCCCTATGAATGTTTCATGGTTTTAGGCAGAGCTGAAGGTCCTTGGTTCCATTATTCAGTCTGACATGTTGGGAAGGTCAAAGAATTTCTAACCAGTCTTTCAAAGTCAGTGTCCATTTGAAGGAAGTTCTTTGCAAAGGCAGTTGCATGGAGTCCTGGCATGCTTGTCTAACACTTCCAAACTTGCAGTATTTATACACACTTTATTTCCTAAAAAATCTACCGTGGTGGAAGGTCTACTGCCCCTTCATCAGTAATCTCCCAGGAGGAACAGGTTCCAAAGCTGGGAGCCTATAGTGATCCTACCACGTCTCAGGAGATGCAGCAGCATTTCCATTTGAAACCCTTCCTCCCCTGCCATCTTACAGGATCGATGAGGACCACAACCGCTTCCCCCAGATGATCGCTGATGCCAAGTGCCGCCACTCCAGGTGCGTGACCTCCAACGGGCAGCTGGACCACAGCCTCAACTCCGTCCCCATCAAGCAGGAGATCCTCGTCCTCCGGAGGGAGAAGAAGGGTTGCCACCAGTCATTCCGACTGGAGAAGAAAGTAATCACTGTGGGCTGCACGTGTGTCACCCCCTTGATCCGACACCAGGCTTAAAGCAGGAGCAGGGAGACATGGAGAAGAGATGATCAGCAATGAAATGAAGGGCCCACGTTCAGTCTCCATGAATTAAAAATTGAGACATCCCATTTAAAAAAAATATATATCTATTTTTCAAAAAAAAATCTTGAACTTTATCAATTTGGAATCTGGACACCTTTATGTGCTTGGTGGAAAAAACAATGGGAACTCTTTACACATCTTTAATTTACACTTTGAAATGCCTATTTATGTAATTCTATTTATACTGATGGAGAAGTTGGTAATAATGTATCTGTTTATTTATCTTTGCGTAATAAAAATCTAATAAATGACCTTGTGGTGTTCTCCTCTCTTTCTGAAGAAGTCTTTTTGATAAGGCAAGAAATCAACTCATTCAATTATGACCATAAAGGTGATCTGCATGGTGCTAAACCCTAAAATTCTCTTGATAGAGATTCTCTAGCTCTGCTGCACTGGAACAGAAAGCCCGCAGAAAAAATAGAGGTTGTATCATCACCACCATTTTACTGATAAAATAAGATACCTGAAGGAAAATTATTTACCTAGTGACACCCAAGAGATTCACATTAACGACAGAGCAGCAAAAGAAGCAGCAGGCAGCTAGTTACCCAACTGACTGGAAAGGAATTTGCAACCAGTGATTTCTTTGGGGGTAGAGAAACTCCCTGCCCTAAAATGGTGAGGACACTTCCACAGCTGAGGTTTAACTTTGAGCCAATGTCACCTGTGACTTTCAGTCTAACCCTTTGCAACACCTTTTCTGCAGAGCAGGGTCTCTGGTACACGAGGAAAATCACATGAGGGAGCTGAGTGGGTCATTGGAATGATTAACCACATACTGCCAAAACCAGTCATGATTCTCTCCATCCTGGTGTCCTTCCAACATGTTCACTGCCAGCAGCACTTCTCCCATGACCACGAGGGGACTTGTGAGGGTGGGGGTCTACAGCTGCAGGTGGGTTGATGTAAAGCATGCTTGGGTTAAAAAAGCAAGGGATAGAAGGGACCTCTGGGGATCATCTCATTCAAACCTCCTGCTCCAGCAGGTCACCCACAGCAGGGTGCCCAGGATCACAGCCAGGTGGGTTTGGAATCTCCAAACCTGGAGCTGCTCCAGGCTCTGCCACCCTCACAGCAGAGAATTTTCTCCTCCTGCTCAGATGGAACCTCCTGGGTTCCAGTTTGTGTCCATTGTCCCTTGTCCTGTCACTGGGCACCACTGAGCAGAGTCTGGCCCCAGCCTCTTGACTCCCACCCCTTAGATATTGATAAGCATTTATAAATAATAAGCATTGATAGGGAAACATTAATTAAGTTATTAACTACTGACTACAGTATCTGCAATCACAACGATGAACCTCTGTCCACATGTTTGGTTGCCTTCAAACACTGATATAACTTCACTCATAGGCAGGCATCTAGTAGTAGTTGTGATCCTAACTTATCTCATTTCCTACCTTATCTCCAGCTATTCTTCCTTAAGGTCTCCTGCAGATCCTGAAGTTCACCCAGCTGCCCGTCCCAAAAATATTAGGCAGGGGAACAGACGGCCAAAAAAACCCAAACCAAACCAAAAACCAAAGAGTGAGGAGCACTCATCCTTTGAGGTTTTCAGAGAGCTATAGAAATACCACTCCAGGAAGACTGCAATAGAGCTGCCTGCCTTGTCCATCAGATAACCTCTCAACGTCCTACCACTTGCTACAGCAGCCCAGGTCACTTCTAAGCCCCAATCTTTAGTACCTGGCAGTGATGTGCCATTAGCTGGAGCTGGCACATGAGCAACGGGGACTAGGTGACAATGCTGAGACAGCTGCAGTGTGGAAAAAGTCAGAACCAGGTCAGCAAGGGATGACGCAGTCGGAGTGCCCAGATGCTGAAGGCTCTCTGCTCACGGGCTGTGAAGATGCTCTGGTCCCTCTCCCAGCAGTGCCATTCTCCCTTGGTCTATCTACTGACCAAATTAAGTCTGCCCCTTAGGACACAACCCTTTCTGATTTACATGACCTCATGCCAACTTCATGCTCAGCTCTGCAAGCTGCTTGGAGGTTGCACTTGCTGCTGCAGAAGGGTTTAACAGCTTGATCACCTGGATTCATTTCACCTCAGGACTGTTTTCTTTGTTGCTGCAAGTTCTCTTGTAACTCCTGGCATCGTGAGCCAAGAGGTCTTCCTTCAACATGGCTGTGTTCTGCTGGAAAGGTGCAGAATAGCTCCAAATCAGTGCACCCTGCCATGAGGTCACCTAATCAGTGCCATTTTTTTTTCTCTGGGCAAATGTTCCTGACTATAGTCAGGAATGACCATGTTAGGAAGCCAGAGGGGGACCCTTCCTTCACCCATGAACACCTATCAGTTTGGGGTTCGACAGGTGAAGCTGGATCTTTCTTGTTTTGAGGAGTTTCAGTGCAAATTCCTGCTTATTTGATGTCCTTTAATGATGTCATCATGTGAGGGGAAGGGGAAGATTGCTGCCAAACCCTCTTCAACACAAAGATTTCCAGTCCAGCACTGCTCCCTGCCATAATTTCATGTCAGTTTGTAAAATCTGAGCAGCGGCAGCTTAGCAGCCAGATTGTTGAGAAACTCTGAGTAAAACCCAGCAGAAAGGCAAGTCTGAGCCTGGATTTGTGTAGCAAATAATCAGATAACCACATTCATCATTGCCAGTTATCAAAGCAATCTGGACAGATATCAGATGCTTGTAAAAGGTGATACAGATTCAACTGTCTGGTGATCCTCACCAAGTGCAGGAGGCCAGGGGTACTAAAATAAAAAGCAAACCCCCAAAATTACAGAAGCAAGTTAGAAAGAAGATAAACCATCTCTATTCATTTACTGGAACAGGAACCTTGGTCATGACAGAAACATATTGTGCTTGTTAAGAACTCAGATAAAACAGAAGCACACAACTTTGTACTGGTAAAACCACCAAAACTCACTCATAGAAAGCTGTGCCCAGAAAATAGTATTTTGAGTAGAGCCTACCGAGGCTGTGACTCCAGAAAAAGCATGAAAGAGATTTTTAATCTTTTGTTGAAGTTACATTAAGAAAAAAAAAAAATGAGGAAAACTGTGGAAAAACTGAGCTAGCTTCCCAAAAGAAAAATAATCATAGAATGGTTTGGGTTGGAAGGGACATGCAAGATCATCTAGTTCCAACTCCTCTGCCATGGGCAGGGACACCTCCCACTAGAGCAGGTTGCTCCAAGCCCCATCCAACCTGGTCTTCAACGCATCCAGGGATGGAGCATCCACAACTCCCCTGGGCAATTTGTGCCCCACCATCCTCACAGTGAAGAACTTCTTCCTAATTTCTAATCTAAATCTCCCCTCTTCCAGTTTGAACCCATTACCCCTCGTCCTATCACTACAAACCCTTAAAGGTTTAATTTAAAGGGTAAAATAAAAGTAATGGATTTATCTGAGGAGCTGAAGAACTGTAGATGCTGCCACCATCCAGCTCTGGAAGTGTGGAGAATAATGAACAAAGAGAGAAGATGTTTTTGTGAGTAGCAAAGACAGAAAGTGTGGCTTGTTTCTGACCCTTGCTGACATCTTCTCAGCTCCTGAAAGCCAGCACCAAGCACAGAGCTCCATCCCCACCAACAGCCCTGCCAAGGAGTATCAGGCAACCACAAACACTTTAAGCAGGGTTTTGCTGTAGAAGATACAGACTTGACTCACTCCTCTAGATGTTTCTTATGCACAAGGTTAAAAATAATCTCCCAGAGCAAAGAAATAAGAGGAAGAATGAGGAGGAGATGAAAGAAGGAGATCAAGGCAAGTCTCCCATTTTACCCCGTGATGGTGACACAGGAGCAGGTTTCTTGTCTGATCTGTCAGGCCAGCTTCCAAGACAGCCAGAACTCAAGCTGATAAGGAAATTCAACCCATCAACTATATCATCATGCTGGCACTGAACCACAGGCCCCCACAGGGCTGACCAGAAAATTGCTCATCCCCTTAAAATTCAGTCTATTAGGTCCAGCTCTCACCAAGTCACGTTGTACTCTGGGTTATCAAGCCATTGCTCCTCTGGTTTACCAAACACAAACACAAAAAATTATTGGGTGGTTGTTTGGTTTTGGTTTTGTTTTTTTAATCTTTTAGGTTGCAGCTTTTGCACTATTTATATATTTAATTTCTGTTCACTTTTGAAAGCAATGATTTTGTGGAATAGGCTGACCTGCTCTGCAGCCCCTTTGAACACCCCCAGCAGCATCAGCCTGTTGTCAAAGGTCCAAAGAAGCCTGACTCTCACCTTCAGGCCAATGAATGCAGAGAGCAAAGCACGGGTCTGGAAGCAGGCATCTACCCAGGCTCACATCACTGCTGCACCTCCCAGCCCATGCTAACACAGGGCTCTCTGCAGTATGGTCCCTCCAACACCTCATGAGAGCTGCTACACAACGGAATCCCTGCTTGAGCTACCAAACCAGGCACAGCCAAGGGGAGGACTGAGCAAGAGAGCAGGGAAGGGAGGTTAGAGAGAGGCAGGAAGAAGAGGAAAGGAGTGAGGGAGGCCATGAGGCTCAGGTACCCACCTGTGACTGTAGGTTGCTTAGGCTGTGTGAAGACACTGTGGGTCTGCTGCTACACCTGCAGCTGTGTCTTCTCCTGCTGGGAAAAAAACTGAGTGCCTAAAGGCTGCTCTAAGCTACATTTCACAGCCAGAGATGCTCAACTGGCCATCCAGGAGCTGGTCCCATTGCTGCAAGGGGCAAAAACACCCAAGCAAAGCCTTTAGCAAAGGCTTGTCCTCAACTGTGAACCGTACTTGCTCTTGGTGGTGATATGACTGTGCTGCTTACAAGAAGCATCCACTTGTTTGCCATGTTCTTAGATTGCTGGGAATGAAACTCAACCACCTACCTCATCACAAAAGCCAACACCTGCAAAACGACCAGGCTGGTATTTACCACCAGCTGCACTCTAAGAATGCTGCCATTGGAAGGAAATCACCCTCGCTGCTCGTTTTATTTAGCAACAATCCCCACGTCGAAGCTCCTGTCTTGCTGAGAGGTGTGTGGTTTGGAGCTGCTAGAGCTGGCTGCAAAACCTCATGACCCACGGATGAGACTTCCTTAATTAGCTGCCTTGAATTGCCTTAATTAACTACTTCACAGCATCTTAACTCTTAAGTTAAGACGATGAGTGTTAGGAGCGTCGGCAGAGGAGCGAACTCAACGCCAAAATAATTATGGCTGTAGGGTAGTTTTCTCCCCACAAAACAAGTGAGGACAACCCCATGAGCTAGATTTAGAGAGAGAGGAAGAGAAATAGGTCAGGAGTAAGAAGCAGGGTGTGCAGTGTGTGATTTCCTGGTCAGTGGTTACTGTAAGAGGAGAGCTGGTGTTACACAAGAGCGAGTAGAAGACGCCTCCATGGGTTTGTGCTCCACCACATGAAGAGCTTGGTGGTCATAACGAAACAGCTGCTGCCACAAATGAGTGGATGTGTTTGTCACTGAATGAGATGGTTTCCCCACCTTCCTACCCGTGGCTTGTTGAAGAGGCTCCCGGTGACCCACGGGGCAGGGAATACACCCAACTTGGCAAACAAGCACCAAGGGAGTCATTTCAACCTAACGGCCTGTCTGACCTACTCAGGGGAGGGAACTCAGAGTCTACCTGCTCCAGGTGGGGGTCGGGCTCTTCTCCCAAGTGACAAGAGATAGGACAAGAGGAAACAGCCTCAAGTTGGTTTAGGTTGGACATGAGGAACAATTTCTTCCCCTTGAGGGTTACCAAGCCCTGGAAGAGGCTGCCCAGGGCAGTGGTGGAGTCCCCATCCCTGGAGGTATTTAAAAGATGTGTAGATGTGGTGCTGAGGGACATGGTTTAGTGGTGACCAGGCCGTGCTGCGTTAATGGTTGGACTCAATGATCTTAAAGTCCTTTTCTACCCAAAACGTTTCTATGATTCTAATTTAAAGTGAAATTTAAAGTGAAATGAAATACAAAACTCCTGACGCTCAGGTTTGCCCTGGTTAAAACGCAGGTGGAGAAGGAAATACAGCCTAAAAACCTCCATGAGCAGGAGCCAAAGTCCGAGATCTGAAACTCTGGCTCAGCTCTGGATGAAAGATGAGTAAAGTCAAAAGAAAAGCAACACTGCAGCAATCTAATAAAATATTAATGAGTCTTGCTGGGCTGTGCTCCTTACACAGCCAAGGGAAAGGTCAGTTCCTCCATTCCTGAGTCAGGACACCTCAGCTCAATGGGTAAACCTGCTCTGGAGGTGTTTATTCCTTGATCCCTCAGCCTTCAAGGATCCTTATCCACCACTTTGAGCCCAACACCTAATATCTGGTTGGCTAAGAGGTGTTGAGATGAAGCCATCCTGCCTTGCTGCTCAGCCAACCACCCAGCTGGTGAAGAGAAGGTGGCCTACAAGGATGGCATCTTATCTGGCAGGGGATAGGCCAGGGCTTTCCCACCTCACACAAACCAGGCCAGACCTCCATCCCAAATTTTGGCTGCAGCCATGCAACGTGATCTCTCCCACCTCTTTCCCCCCATCCCTAGAGGCAATCCCCAAGGTCTAGAGAACCTGGCTCCATTCCCAACTCCCCCAGCACTGCCTGTATAACCTCACTTCACCACTTTCAGCCCTTTTTGGCATCTTTTCATGTATTTAGGCTGCAAGTTCTCTTGCCCTCCCTCTTACTCATGTCACTGCACCGGAAAAAGCCTGATCTATGCTGAAATCTCTCAGTGCTCCTGCTGTGCAAACCTCTGTCTGCTTTCATTTTGAGCTGCCAAAAACCAACATTCTTTTAAACAAAATACGGATTTTATTCGGTGGATAAGTTATTGAATAAATACAGAGAAACATTCACCCTTTTTTTTGGATATTCTGAGCACCCACAAAGCCATAAATACACTCATAAATAGCATACATAAATAGAAATATAAATACTTATTAGTTCCTTGTTGTTTTGATGCTCAAGGCAAGTGGATTCAATTCTCTCCCCAAATGCTCTGGAATAAATCTGGGTGGCACAAACCCAGGCAGGGATGAGAATCAGGTCTAGTGGCACATAGGTCAGATTTACACTAGTAACATGCTAGCGAGGAGGGGTGGCCAGAGAAGGAGAAGGGGATGGGGGGGATGAGGAAGGGAGGGAGAAGGTGCAGGAGGAAGAATTTTTTTGTAGCAGTGCTGCTTGGCACGTATCCATTAGGGTAATTCCCTGCCAAGGGCAACGTTTGAAGCTGTAATTCATTTGAGTCACCAAACTGATAGAAGCTGCAGTGTAAGAAACCCAAAACACTGCTTTACCCCCTCCCTGCTTGGAGCCACAAATAAAACTCTTCCTCCCTTCCCTTCTCTCCATCACCAGTGACCCCCACTCA
>NW_008621224.1:18452-19161 GCF_000691845.1 Merops nubicus | reverse complement strand
GGAATCAGCTCTTTGAGGAGGTGATTTGCTCAAGTTTGGGAAGGACACCTCCTGGTGACTCCCTGGGGTGCAAGGTGGGCGTCTCCCCTACGAGACACCCACAAGGGATGTTTTTTTTCCCTCTTCTTGACGTTGTCCCTCCTACTGCTCCTTCCTAGGCCTGGTGGTGGACGACTGGGGCAGCACACGTGCAGCCCACGGTGATGACTTTCTTCTCCAGGTGGTAGGTGGGCAGGCAGCCCCCCAGCCCCCGCCGCAGGACGAGGATCTCCTGCTGGATGGGGACAGAGTTGAGGCTGTGGTCCTCCTGCCCCAGGGGGTCGAGGCAGCCAGAGAGGCGGCACTGGGCGACGGCGATCACCTGGGGGAAGCGGTTGGGGTCCTCATCAAACCTGGGAAGGGGGACACAAAGAGCCATTTCTGCACCTGCACAAGAGGATTTACCAAGATCTTCTCATTTAGATCCACGAAAGCACCTTACTGTTCCCTCGTGTATCCTTGCTAGGGAAAATTCTTTGGACGTGTCTCCTATCTTCAATATTTTTTGAATGAATTCCTAGAAATTGAATCAATTTGGGGAGGGGGATGCTGCCATAGTGTTCTTTAGGAGCTGATGAATGGAGTGGAGCTGGGTGAAATACAGAAGTGATTGTGACTACTTATTTGTCTTTCCTTTGATGTTATTTCAGCATTCAAAAATTTCAGTTAG
>NW_008621224.1:11428-18392 GCF_000691845.1 Merops nubicus | reverse complement strand
CATTATTGCTACCCCATACAATGCTCCTGGCTGGAAAACTGCCTGGTGGAAAAGGACCTGGGGATATTGGACAACAGCCAGCTGAGGATGAGCCAGTGTGTGGCCAAGAAGCCACCAGCATCCTGGCTTGGGTCAGCACTAGTGTGGCCAGCAGGACCAGGGCAGGGATCATCCCCCTGTACTCAGCACTGGGGAGGCTGCACCTCAAATCCTGGGGTCAGTTTTGGGCCCCTCACTCCCAGAAGGACCTTGAGGGGCTGGAGCGTGGCCAGAGAAGGGCAACGAAGCTGCTGGGGAAGGGTCTAGAGCCCAAGTGTGGGGAGGAGCAGCTGAGGGAGCTGGGGGTGCTGAGCCTGGAGCAAAGGAGGCTCAGGGGAGACCTTCTGGCTCTGCACAGCTCCTGACAGGAGGCTGAAGGGAGGTAGGGATTGATCTCTCCTCCCAGGGAGCAAGCAGTAGGACAAGAGGAAATGGCCTCAAGTTGCCCCAGAGGATGTTTAGGTTGGAAATTAGGTACAATTTCTTCCCTGCAAGGTTTGTCAAGCCCTGGAAGAGGCTGCCCAGGGCAGTGGTGGAGTCCCCATCCATGGAGGGGTCTCCAAGCCATGGAAATGAGGTGCTGAGGGACACGGTTTAGTGGTGCCCTGGCAGTGCTGGGTTAATAGCTGGACTCAATGATCATAAAGGTCTTTTCCAACCAAAAGAATTCTATGATTCTATGATGATTAGAAGCCATTCTAATGAAGTCTCGTTGCACCACAAACAGTTTCTCTCAGAGAAATCTCACCCAACATCAAAATGTGTGTGTCAAGAAGCATTTGCAATATTCACAGGCCCTCAAGCATATGCTAAGAACCAGCCATTATTCACCCCAAAACCAACCAGCTCTGCAGCACAGCCATTGCAAGGACAGCAGAAGGGTTACCTGTAATCCCAAGGAGCAAGAGACCTGTTCCTGACGTCATAGACCATACTCAAGGCATGACCTGAGCTGCTGATGTGAGTGTCAACCTTCACCGTGGTAGGGAACTCCAGATCCTTCTGGTTCAGGCAATCTTCACCAGGCTTCAGAGAGCCCCCGTGCACGTGGGCTCGAGGATGGGCGACCCTCCCATGGGGTGAGCTCCTCACTGTGAGTGCCAGAGCCAGCACCAAGAGCAGGGACCTGAACTGGGAGAGAAAGGTGACATTAGTTCTGGCCAGTCAGCAGAGAGAGAGCACAAAGAGCCATGTCTTGACTCACTGGACCATCAATGGACCATACTCCTGCTTGGGTGAGACTGGCCAGCAGGAGCAGACAGCACAACGATGCTGACCATCATCATCCATCAATAACCATCACAATGGAGGCTAAACTCAGCTTCTGATTTGGCTCTGCACCAAGAACAGCATCTCTCCAAGCAGTTAGGAGAGTCCTCCTCCGAGGTGAACATTAGGGTCTACAAGGTGGGGTGAGGACTCAGCTGCCCCCATGCCTGAGCTTAGAGACCTAGTAGAGCCACATGCTTCCTCAGGACAAGGAAGACTGGCCACCTAGCAGCCATCTGCTGGAAATAACCCATTTCTTGATGAAAGTTGAGTTTCTTGGGCCATTTCCAGGGTTTTAAGAAGAGGAGACAGATAAATGAAAAGCTTTTGAGAAAATCACTGGAGTTGCCAGTGCTGAGAATACCACCCAGGCTGAAACTTAAACACACAGATGTTGACTTCACAGCCAAATCCCAGCCTTGTTGCCAGAGAAAAGGGCTGTCTCTCCCCATGCCACTCCAGCAGTGCTGCCCTTGCAGAGAAATAATGGACAGCCCATCACCCCCTTCTCACCCACAGGCCAAACCCACGTGCAAAAGCTGAGGGCAGAAAGCTGTATCAGACAGACTCAGCCCCAAAGGGTTCCTGGCAGACAACAGCATGGTGGGATCTGCATTCTGCTGCTCCTCCTGCAGCAAACAGAGCCCAGCACACCAAAGAGAAGCTCTTACCAGTGCAGTGTAGCTGGCCAAGGCCATGGCAACCTCCCTGCTGCACGCCGTGAAGGGCACGAGAGTTCTCCTGCTCTGGGACCTCTTCCACCCTGCGTGTGTCTCAGAGCCAGCTGTGGGCTCCTTTTTATAGTCAACTTCAACCACTGCCACCCTTTCCATTGCAGCATAGAGCTGGTGGCCCTGACCCGAGGTTAGGAGCTGCTACTTCATTCTCTAGCCCACTTCCTTCCGTCTACCTCCAGAAAGAGGAGGGCAGATACTTTGTCATCAGAATCCCAAATCAGCCAACACACTTTATACAGGCAGATAAAGAGATAAGGGATGAAAAGCAGAAGAAAATAATATTATTCAGGCTTTTTTGTTGTTTTGTTTTTCCCTTCCCACCTCTGCTTTCTAATATTAGTGTTCTCTCACCACAAACCCATCTGTGGATGCACTTCCACGTGGCTCACCCAAACCAAACAGCAAAGCTCAGCAAGCTGCAAAGTCAAACACCCAACAAGGGTTTCAAAAGGAGGACAGGACATGGAAACTCATGATTGAAACCTCCCTCTGCTTCAATTCCACAATCTGCCCTTATCTCACCTCAGGGATCCCTCTGTCCTGCTGTGACCACGCAGCAAGAGAGTAGAAGCCCAGGGGAAGTTCTTCTGGGGAACCTCAGGGCACCAGGAGCTGGGATGTCTTCCTCAGGTCCCATGCTGACATGTTCTGGAGAGCTCTTTGAACAACTCATGCATGCCCTGTAAGGGTGTTGAGGGCACTAATCGGCCTTACTGGCCTTGACCATCATCTCCATGGGTTTTCTTCTACAGCTGATCACCAGGAGCTCATTTCAGTTCAGCTTTGAGCCCCCAGGCCCTGCCTGAGCTATGCTGTAGGGGTGCTGGACTCCTGCCCCTTCTCTGGCCTTCTCTACTGGATGGACCTTGGAGTAGCTTTTCTTCTGGATGGACTCCATGGATATAGATCATCTCCATGGCCATACCATGCTGCATTTTGCCTAGGTCTCCTCTGAGTGCCAAGTGGGCTGGAGAAAAGAGAAAGTATTTTTAAAGAGCTTTTTTCTCATTTTAAAGTGCCTGGAGGGGCTGTATGACCACCACCACCACCAGTGGCTGTAGATGGTGCTGGCAAAGTGATGTGTTATGGTATAGGTTGAGGTGTGGGGACACCTGGAAGCATAGAACCCCCTGTGGTGGGAAACCACATGGAGCAAGTTCACATTGAGTGAGCATCCTGGCAAGCCCCCGGGAGTGCCTTTGGATGATCCCCTGAAAATCCCACCAGACTTCACTAAGTCAGAAATGGTCATAAAGCTCCAGCGTGCACAGAGTAAGGGCTTGGAGGAACTGGACAGCTAAGGTCTGGAGGGGATTCACTGAATCACAAAATAATGGAATGGACCTTTAACTGTCATCTAGTTCCAACCCCCCTGTGCTGAGCAGGAACATCTCAGCAGGTTGCTCAGAGCCCCGGCCAACCTCACCTGGGATGGTGCCAGGGATGGGGCAGCGACCACCTCTCTGGGCAGCCTGGGCCAGGGGCTCAACACCCTCAGCATAAATGATTTCTTCTTTCCATCTACTCCAAATCTCCCTCTTTCAGTTTCAAACCTCCACCCCTTGTCCTGTCCCAACAGGGTCCTGCTCAAAAACCTCTCCCCAGGTTTCTGGCAGGCCCCTGGCAGTCCTGGCAGCCCCCAGCAGGTCTCCCCAGCTGGAGCCTTCTCCTCTGGGGCTGCCCCAGCCCAACTCTCTCCTGCTGGGCTCCCAGCAGAGGGGTGCCCCCCTCGGGGCATTGCTGGGGCTCCTCTGGCCCCGCTCCAGCAGGTCCCTGGCTCTGCTGTGCTGAGGACTCCAGAGCTGCCCCAGCACTGCAGGGGGGTCTCCCAGAGCTGGCAGAGGGGCAGGATCCCCTCCCTGCCCTGCTGGTCACAACATCACCCAAGAGAACACACCCAAGACCAATGGCCTCAGCTCATTCCCCTCTCTGGCTGATCAGGAGGCAAGTCTGCTAGTGGAAGGCAGGTACAGATCACACACACAGACAAGAAGGATCCCTCCAGTTGTTGTCCTTAGACCATATCTCCAGTAGCTGCCCCTGGATCCCTTGGTCTCCCCATTGCTCCATGCACAGACACACACACCCCAGTGGGTCTCCCTGGCAGCTGCACCAGACTTAAGACCTTGCCAGCAGTCAACCCTCAGATCCCATCATCTCTCCAGTAACTGACCTAGATCTCCCAGTATGCCCAGCAGCCAGTCTGCAGACCCTTTGGTCTCTCCAGATTTATGGCTCCTCCAACACCTGCAGCTAGTCCAGCTTGAAGTCTTTGGCATTTCCTCGTTGATGCACAAGGAGCAGTTGCTGGTCCTTAGACCTTGAAGCATTTGCATTTAGGATGGACAATGAAAAGACTCTAATTCCTGTTTGCTCCTCACTGGTCCACCTGGATCCTCAATGCTGTCCACAGCTCCTGACAGGAGGATGGAGCCAGGTGGGGTCAGGCTCTTCTCCCAAGCAACAAGCATTAGGACAAGAGGAAGCAGCCTCAAGTTTTTCCAGGGGAGGTTTAGGTTGGACCTGAGGAATAATTTCTTCACTAAAAGGGTTGCCCAGGGCTGTGCCAGGCTGCCCAGGGCAGTGGTGGAGTCCCCACCCCTGGAAGGGTTTCCAGGCTGTGGAGATGTGGGGTGAGGGACAAGGGGCAGGGGGGACCTGGCAGTGCTGGAGGAACAATTGGACCTGATGGATCTTAAAGGTCTTTTCCAATCAAAATAATCTATGACTTCCTGTCACAACCTGTTGTGGGCCTCCCACCTGCACTTGGGTTGGCCATCCTTGGGTTGACCATCTATGATCCCTCTTGGACAGCCTTGAAAGAGCCAGGTCCAGGTCTCCCTTGACACTACATTATTTGGGTTCCTCCACCTGATACTGCTCCTTTGTTTGTGGGAGTTCCTTTGTGTTTGGCTCTTAATCAGAGCAGCTAAAAATCCCCATTTCATCGTTAGAGGACAGAGCCATGAAAGGAAAGGGAGAAGCAGGACCAAGGACAAACTGGTTGGGAAAGACCAGTGCACGTGCTGCTTCCATCAGCAGCTTTCTTTGAGTGTAAAAGCTGTTTTTATTGCAGAATAAGATGGTGTTACCAGTTTGATCAGCTTCTTTGTAGAGAAAAGCCCCAGGAGAAGCCTCTCCCAAAGCCAGCAGAAGACCTAAGTGCGGGACTGCACACAAATTCATCTCCAGTCCTCCAGAAAAAATCAACAGATTCATGATGTTTTGAATTTGCCAGGAAACCAGAAGCCTCAGACAGATCCATGACATTCTCCAACTTGAATGGACTCATCTGGTCCTAGCTCTGTCACCTCTCTTGAGGAATCACAGTCATCACCCCAGCAGAAATCTCCATCTACTGCTGTTTTATGTCACTGCAGGATGTTGTCATGATTTTGTGGTCTGATTCCACCCGACAGACAGTTCAGAGACCTGCAATTCATCTCACACAACTTCTTTCTTCTTTCAGGTTGCCGAGTTCACCTGAGGCAAGACCAACTTTGTGACGCACGTTCCTTTTCTGACTGCTCACATCTAGGCACCCACAAACACATCTACTGAAACATGGAATGTGGAAGACCAAGGGAGGGTAAATTTAGCAGAAACCCACTTTTATAGCACAGAAACTGACCCCCTCTTTTTTTTTTTTCCCCCCTCTTGCAGTGGAAGGGAAAGGGCATGGCCATGAAAATGGGTTGGATTTTGCAGGTACAAGTGGAAAGGGCTACGTGCAATGTAACAATGACATCATCACCACCCCAACTACTGGGTTACGAGCCCTGGCCACCACTTTCCACCCACATCTGCTGCCTTCTGTGGCTTCTAACCTCAGCAAGGATTCCCTCTTTTACATGAAGTTTCCTTCCAACCCAAACATTCTATGATCTTTAAGATATCTCTGATTTGAGGCTGGGCTTGGATTCCACATCCTTCTAAGTTCTTCTGAACTCTGCAGCTTTCACACCTCCAACAACACATGGAATTAAAACTCCAGAGCAGACAGGACCCAAAACTGCTCAAACACTTTGAACCTAGAGGAGCAAAGAACCACAACCCACATGTCACATCCCAGCAAGCCACCATGACTTCTGCCAGGAGAATAGGCAGCACTTTGGGGGCAGATGTCTTGGGCAGCTCAGTTGAAGCACATCAACTATGGAAGAGGACCCTCCATAGCCTGCAGGAGAACAGAAGGTTGAACCCAAACCCCCTGAAATCTCTGGGTGCCAGGGCCAAAGAAATATTTCAGAGCTGCTCTCAGTGGGTCAGGAAGAGGTCAGGAGCACAGGGCAGGGGCTGTACCTCCAGCAGCTCACTCCTGCCCCACTGGCCACCCCAGGTTTTCCCCTTCATGACGTGTGACACCACAAGGTCACCTCCCTCCTGCTTCAGCTTGCTGACTGTACAGGCCCGTGCTCACCTCTGGTGGGGTTTGCTGACGGTGACTTGTCACATCTAGAGGCTCATGACCAAGCTGCAGACCACAAGCCCAGAGATGTGAACTGGAAAAACCAAATTTTGAGAGGAAATGTGGCTGGCTGAGCGTACCACAGCTACCAGCAGCAGAAACCTCTGAATGGGGTGGTTGGCACAAACTCCCCCAGCACCACAGGGGTGGCAGCTCTGTGTCACCCTTGGTGGCCCTCAGAGGGGACCACTGGGACCTCCAGGCTCCCTCTAGGGACCATGGGTACACCTCATCTTCAGCTGCCAACCCCTGGCTTGGCTTTACACCTTGGCCAGAGCTGTGGGTTGAGTGGGAGGCAGGGATTAGTTGGTGGTGCTGGTGTGGAGATGTCACCCCTGGCCCCACAGCCTGGGCACTCCCGTGTCCCTCAGCAGGCAGATAAATCAGGGGGTTCACTCCTAGAAATGCTGAGGGGCTGGAGCATCTCTGTGCCAGGCCAGGCTGAGAGCCC
>NW_008621224.1:10637-11127 GCF_000691845.1 Merops nubicus | reverse complement strand
GGGCGGAACAAGGTGATGTCCAAAGGTCCCTTCCAGCCTCTACCATTATATGGTTCATTCATTGTGTGCTCACCCAACCCCCCTCAAAAAAGGTCAAGGCCAACTGAGGCTCCTGGTCTCCCTCCCACGCAGCAGGGATGGAACCTGGTAAGTTATTAGGGAGAGAACTTGAGGGAACAGGGAACACACAAGACACCAAATGCTTCAGTTGGTCAATTTGGATACCTCGGATCGTTATTTTTACTACCTGTGACCTTCCATCCCAAAAGGAGCAGGACGTCCCCCAGGGGAGGTTGGCCGGGGCTCTGAGCACCCTGCTCTAGCTGCAGATGTCCCTGCTCCCTGCAGGGGGTTGCACTGGGTGACCTTGAAAGGTCCCTCCCCACCCAAAGCAGGCTGTGGCTCTGCTTCACCGGCCCTGGAGCTCCTCCTGGTGCCTCGGCTCGGGAGATGCACCAGCGGCAGCTCCAGCTCTCCCTGGGCACAGGGG
>NW_008621224.1:3930-10548 GCF_000691845.1 Merops nubicus | reverse complement strand
AGCCTCCAAACCTCGGAGGGAGGTGGGGAGAGAGGAAGGAGATGGCAGGACCCCCACTCCTCCAGCAAGGCCATGCCATGCAATTATAGAATCCATTCCTTTGGAGGAGACCTTCCAGATCAACTCCAGCCATTCCCCCAGCCCTGCCAGGTCCCCACCGCCCCGTGTCCCTCACCCCACATCTCCACAGCTTGGAAACCCCTCCAGGGGTGGGGACTCCACCACTGCCCTGGGCCAGGCCTTCCAGGGAGGAAATTCTTCCTGATGTCTAACCTAAATCTCCCCTGGGGCAACTCGAGGCTGTTTCCTCTTGTCCTCTCAAGACATGTCCTACATCAGAGCTGCACAACCAGTGAGACAGAACAACTTCAGCCACCTCTTGAACTCACCTTCTTCACCCATCTCTGCAGCTTCACGAGCCAGGCACTGGCCACAGCTCTGAGGTCACTCCACAGTGGCACAACACTGTCAACCAGAGGTCTTGAGCATGCTCCAAACATGCAAAATCCCCTCCAAGCCTGAACATCTGCTGCCACAGCTTGTGTTGGGTGAGGGGAGCTCAGGAGTTGGGCTTCTATAACTCAACAGGTCTGCTTGCAGAAGAAAAATGGGGGGTTCACCCCCTCCTTGTGCAGTGAGATGCTACCAAGTCCTCTTGGCCAACGGGACGTGGAGCTCTAGGTGGGCAGAGAGCACAGAGCTGCAGTGGGGAAGGAGCTACCCACCTTTATTGCCCAAAAGGGCAACCTGAAGGTTTCCCACAGCAGCCCAGGTCTCCAGGCCTTGGAGGTGGGAACAATTTAAATCCAGGTCAGCAGCAAGTCATGGGGGAAACAGTCCCTAAACATCTTTGTTATTCAGATCAGTATTTATGGCATCCAGAAACAGGAGCCCATGAGCTGTGCAGCTGCCTGGAGATGGGCAGGGAGAACAGCACGAGGTCTTCTCCAAACCTCAAACTTGCCAAGGCCAAAACAAACCCCAAAAACCCAATTAAAAAAGAACTTTTGAGCAGCTCTGCCATCACAAGTAGCCCAGACTAGTCTGCACGTTCAGCTTTCCTGAAAACCACCCCAAACTATGGGGGCTTGGTTTCTAGGAGCTTCTTTCTCCAAGAAGCAGTCACCCTTGTGTTCCCAGAAAGCAAGATGGTTCAACAAATCCTCCAAGAGCAAAGGAAGACTTTTCTGACCTCAGCAGCTCGTGGTTATCCTTGCAGAGGATGCAGGAAGATCTGCAGCTCAGCTGGTAGGACAGAGGATGCAGGAGCCCAGGTCCCCACAGCTTTGACTTCTCCTTGTGTTGGTCCCATTGCATTCAGAGACAACCCCAGACTGAAGACAGAAGCAGCTGGAGACCAAACCCATCTGCACCAGGGACATGTCTCCTGGGCAGCTCTGAGCATTCCAGGTGCTTCCCACCTGCTTGGGGACACGACTCCCAAAATCTGTGAAATCTGGGAATCAAGCTGAGCCATGGAAGTCAAGCTACACCTGCCCCTTCATCACCAGAAACCCTCCTCAAGATGGGTGGGAAGAGTGGGGCAAGAGGCTGGTCACAGACAACAGGACAGGCATGAGGAATCTCTACTTGTGAGACAAGCAGATCTAGACTATGGACTTGGGGGAAAAAAGGAGAAAAAAAGGGGTACAAGAAAAGCTTCACTAAAAGTGGAGGTCTCATCCTGCTTCTTACCACCACTGCTATTGAAGGTTGGACTCCTAAATCCAGATGTTTTTATTCAAAAGCTGAAACTATTACCACCAAAGCTAAAACCAACACATTAAGAACACTGATAGTTTGCACCTAAGTTCTTCCTTCTGGGTCCTTTCAGAAACAAACCTCCTCCTGAAAACCTCAGTTTGGAGATGGCCAAAGTATGAGAGATCCAGAGCTCTCAGCTTTTTCTAGTGCCAGCAATGCACTGTGAGGAAGGGCTGTAAAGTGCACACAGACTTGAGCTCCCTGAAGCTCAGCTCAGCCAGATGAAGGGTTCAGGAGAGAGAGTTGAAGGCAAACACAAAGAAACTCCACAAGAATTCGGGTTCTTCCATCCAGAGGGTCAGATTAAGAAGACAATGTCATCAGACACCATGATCTGGTTGTCATCTTGCATGTGGGTCAGTGCCACCTTCACTTCAGCCAGTGAGAAGGGCTCAGGGTTGTCCTGGTTGATGGACTCCATCACTTTCTTCAGGGCCACAGACTGGGCGTGGGAAGTTTTGAAGACCTCCAGGAGGGCAGCTTTGAATGCTTTCAACCTGGCCAGGCAAGGTGAGAAGCAACCCCTGCTTTAGAGACCACACACACAAGTCCTCCCCCTTCCCTCCCAGCCCAGGATGCCTCCAGCCCTTCCCTATTCCACAAGTGGCACCCAGCAGGAGAACCAAAACCAGAGCTGAGAGCACCCCCCACAGAAGCTCCTCCAGTGTTGGGTGGGGTGGGACAGGCAGGGACAGACACCCCCCAAGCCCAGCTCACCTGGGCTCAGCCAGCTCCAGCTTCTTTGCTTCGCCAGCACCTGAGGACTCTGGTGTCTTGGGGGTGTGTGCCTGGACTGGAGCAGAAAGAAGAGTTACCTTCAACCTGCCTGGTGCCCAAGCACCCAGAGAACAAAAGCACTTGGCCTCCAGATGGGGTGGGGGACACCAAACTCCCTCCCAGCTCCCAGGGTTGTTACTTCTGCAGCAGTCTGATTTTTTTTCCCATCCACTTCCAATCAGCAACATGAACTCTCCTGCCCCACACGGCCATGGAGGGTTTCAAAGCACATTTGTCTGGAGCTGTGGGGCTGGATGGAGCCAGGTGCCACCCAAACAGGAGGGACTCACCCTCTGGCATCTCCTCCTCGGCGTCGCTGAAGTCGTAGGGGTCGTAGGAGTCCCCCTGGCCTCCTGTGCGTGCCCTCTTCCTCCTGGGGGGGCAAGAAGAGACCAACCCTGCTCCAGCTGAACCACAGACCTCAGCAGCCCCCAGCCCCAAGCTCCTGGGGAGCCCTGGGCAGGATCCCCTCCCTGCCCTGCTGCCCAGGCTGCTGCCGGGGGCTCCTGCCAAGCTCCTCCCCCCCAGCAACCCCAGGGTTGCGCTCCAGCCCTGCACCACCAGCCTGGGCTGACCTGACCCACGTGCAGGACCCTGCTCGTGGCCTTGGGGAACCTCATGAGGTTTGCACAGGTATCAAATAGGATTGGTTCCAGCAGGGACCCCTGAGGGACACCACTCACCACCCATCTCCATTTGGACACTGGGTCCTTGACTGCAACCCTCTGAACATGGCCACCCAGCCAGTTAACCACGTCCCTCTACCTGCCATGCCCCTTCCATGACATCCCACCCCACCCTTGCTCTGGCTCCTACCTCCTCATCCTCTGCTCCTCCTTCTGCTGAGAATCTTCCTCCTCCTCCTTCTCGGTCTCAGAGTCATCCTCCCTTTGCTTTCTGCGCTTCTTCTCCTTCTCCAGCACCTGTGGGGCCAAGACAGGACAAGCTGCTTTTAAGGGACCAATCTCAAGGGATCCAAGATTCTGCCTCGGTGGCCTCAGCTCACACTACCACCAGAAAAGGATCTCAGCAGCCCAGGGTGCTCAGCCTGCACCAGCTGGGCTGGAACCCCTCTGCTGGGATTGCTGGGCTTGTTCAGCCTGGAGAAGAGAAGGCTCTGGGGAGACCTTCTGTGGCCTTCCAGTATCTGAAGGGGGCCTACAAGAGAGCTGGGGAGGGATGTTTTACAAGGGCTTGTAGCAATAGGACAAGAGGTAATGGCTTCAAACTGAAAGAGGGGAGATTTAGATTAGAAATTAGGAAGAAGTTCTTCACTGTGAGGGTGGTGAGACACTGACCCAGGTTGCCCAGGGAAGCTGTGGTTGCCTTATCCCTGGAGGTGTTGAAGACCAGGCTGGATGGGGCTTGGAGCAACCTGCTCTAGTGGGAGGTGTCCTTGCCTGTGGCAGGGGGGTTGGAACCAGATGATCCTGAAGGTCCCTTCCAACCCAAACCATTCTGACTCTGCGACAACTCAGGACCCCACCCCGAGCACTGAGGGACACCTTCTGCCCACCTTCTTGAAGTAGGCAAACTGCACCAGCTCCAGGGCTGCCTCAGCATCCTGCAGATCCACAGTCTTGTTCATCCTGGCCTTGGCGTGGGCCGTGGAGAGGCGGATCAGGGTCTCCAGGGTGCGGGCCGTGACGGGGGAGGTCTGGGGGGGACACAAAGAGAGGAGGCCTCGTGAGGCTGACCCCCCCATCACCAACACCCAGCAGGGGAGAGGGGCAGCCTGTGCCTCAGTTTCCCCACGCCTGGCCTGGGAGGGAGCTGCTGCTGGGGCTCACCCTGGCGATGTCAGAGTTGAGCTGGCTCTGGCTCCTCAGGCGGGAGTACTCCTCTGCTATGTAGCTCGCCGACTCCTGGGTCAGGACAGGCTTAATCATCTTGGCCACGTGGATGTACTTCTTCATGAACTCCATGCTGACCACCTTCTCCCTGCAGGGGATGCAGGCAGAGCTGTGTCCTCCGAGGTGGGCACAGGCAAAGGGTCTTTGCAGTAGCAGGCTCCCTGCAGGCACCCAGGAGCGATTTGGCTCCAGATGTTCCTCAAATGACTGGCATGAGAGATCACACCCAGAGTGGGGCTCCCGTGGCATCCTGCCCACATACCTCCCCATCTGGAGCATCACTGGCACCAGCAATCATTGACACAAGCCAAACCCATCGACTCCCAGTGCTGGGAATGCCCAGAGAGTTCCAGAGGTTACGGAATGAAGGACTCACCTGCGGCGGTTGGGCCCGTGCAGGAGGTCGTCATGTTTCTCATACACTTGGAGCTCCTGTTCCTCCTCTTGCATGAAGTCGGGGTCCTCTGTGGCCAGGATCTCCACAGCACTGCCCAAGGGCATGGCTGAAGAGGGGAGGGTCAGAGAGAAAAGGCTTATAGCCTCTGGAGCAACTTCCAAAGCCAACAAAACCAGGGATAGAGCTGCCACCCAGGGGTGACAACCTGCCAAAGGCCAGGACAGAGCTGGGAGGAGGCTGCAGGGATCAGCAACTCACCATCCCCGTCCTGCTCGTTGGGGTTGCGGTAGCGGTGCATCCGCAGGACGTGGTCAGAGATCTCCCTGTCCTGCTCAGGGTCCATCTGGTCCAGCACGATGAAGAGCAGGTCGAAGCGGGACAGCAAGGAGTCCTGCAGGCCAATGTTCTCCATGGGCGTCTTGTACTGGTCATACTGCAAGGGACAACACAGGGGATTACAAGAGACCCTCACGGGCCAGCCTTGGCTGACAGGGAGGGTGGGAGAACCTCCTCAGGCCAGGCCTTAAAGGGTGGATGTCCAGATAGCTGGACACCAGCTTGCAGCAGCAAGGCCTCTGTTCCCCATCCTGGAAGGTGGGCATAGCTCTCCCCTGCCAGCAAAACCCCTTTTGTTTGTGATCCCAGCCAGCCACCAAGGCTGAGGCTCACCACAAGGGTCCACTGGGCTGCCCCCCCAGGCCAGGGTGGAAACCCCCCGGGGCCCCTGTCTCCTCCAGGAGAGCCGCAAGGAGCACCACCCATTGACCCAACCACGCCTTCACCGCCTCACAGCTCCCAGCCTCAGCAAGAAGCCAGCCACGGGTTGTGAGGGATCTTTGGGGGTCTGGCAGCCTCCTCCTCCAGCAGGCCAGCTCCCAGCAGCCCCGAGCAGGCACTCACCCGGCCGTAGACGGGGTTGGCAGCCGCCAGGACGCTGCAGCGGGAGTTGAGGCGGGCGTGGATGCCGGCCTTGGCGATGGTCACCCGGCCCTGCTCCATCACCTCGTGGATGGCCGTGCGGTCCAGGTCGGACATCTTGTCAAACTCATCGATGCACACCACCCCCCTGTCGGCCAGCACCATGGCTCCTGCCTCCAGGCGCCGCTCCCCTGGGGACAGAGGGGGGGAAAGGCTCAGGCAGAGCTCCCCGGCCCCACGCGCCTCCTGCCGGGCCTGTCACGAGGCTGAGCCCCAAAGGGCAGCACCCTGCAGAGCTGCCTGTCTTCTCTTCCCCAAAAGGGTTGTTCAGGCCTGGCCCAGGCTGCCCCAAGCAGTGGTGGAGTCCCCACCCCTGGAGGGGTTTCCAAGCTGTGTGGGTTAGTGGGGACCTGGCAGTGCTGGGGGATGGTTGGACTTGAGGGTCTTAAAGGTCTTTTCCAACCAACCAAAGCAACTCTAGGATTCTATCTCCTACCCAAATTGACAGCAGAAAACTTTGGAGCAAGTCCATGAGGAAGACAACAAGATCCAGGCTGGCCCTCACATGGTGTATCAAGTAGAAGAGGAGCAGAGAAGACCACTACCTCACAGAGGTGGAGAAACACCCCTCATCACCACTAGCACTGCCATAAAGCTTCTGGGTGGCAGTCTGCAAGTGTCCCTGCAGAACAAACAGCAACCTCAGATCTTAGCTATAAGGAACATATTTTTAGCAAAGAGGATGGTGAGACACTGGCCCAGGTGGAAGCCCTATCCCTGGCACCATCCCAGGGGAGGTTGGCCGGGGCTCTGAGCACCCTGCTCTAGCTGCAGATGTCCCTGCTCAGTGCAGGGGAATTGGAGTCAGATGACCTTGAAAGGTCCCATCCCACCCAAACCCTTCTATGG
>NW_008621224.1:3070-3879 GCF_000691845.1 Merops nubicus | reverse complement strand
AGCCAGCCCTCCCCTCACCTGTCTCCTGATCCGTGGTGACAGCAGCAGTCAGGCCCACGCCAGAGGAGCCTCTGCCCGTGGTGGGGATGGCACGGGGAGCAGTGCTGAGCACGTAGCGCAGCAGCTGGGACTTGGCCACAGAAGGGTCTCCTGAAATGGAAGAGGAGAGTTCACTGAGCAGCCACACCTCACCTGGACAGTGTCCTCTCTGGGGCTCCTCAGTGCAGGTGGGGGAGGGGAAAGGGCACAGCCGTGGGTGTGTTCAGCCTTCAGAAAATAAGGTGGTGAGGTGGTCTTCTCACCTTCCTCCACGGCCCAGTGGGGGGCAAGGGAGAAGAGGGAGCTGGAGTTTCAAAAGGTGCATGGTGATGGGACCAGAGGCAACGTGGACAAGTTGGAACACAGTAAATCTCCCAATTGGATGGTGGAAGAGAAAGAGATCTCCTTGAGGATGGTCAAACACTGGGATAGTGGCCCACAGAGCTCATGGGATCCCATCCCCAGGGATGCTCAGAACCAACTGGCCAACTCCCAGAGCAACCTGATCTTCTAGTGACACCAGCTCTGCCCTGTGCACACACTTGGGTCAGAGGCCTCTGGAGGCGTAAATCTCCCAATTGGATGGTGGAAGAGAAAGAGATCTCCTTGAGGATGGTCAAACACTGGGATAGTGGCCCACAGAGCTCATGGGATCCCATCCCCAGGGATGCTCAGAACCAACTGGCCAACTCCCAGAGCAACCTGATCTTCTAGTGACACCAGCTCTGCCCTGTGCACACACTTGGGTCAGAGGCCTCTGGAGGCCACAT
>NW_008621224.1:0-3038 GCF_000691845.1 Merops nubicus | reverse complement strand
CTTCACCCACCCACCACCACCAGCGGAGGGTGCCCCTGCCCAGCCTCCCCAGACCTATCAGCAAGATGTTGATGTCTCCTCGGATGCGGCTCCCGTTCTCCAGGACCTTTTCCACCCCTCCCAGCAGCATGCAGAGAATGGCCTTCTTGATGTACTCGTGCCCGTGGATGCTGGGAGCCAGGGATCTCGCCAGCTGGTCAAAGATGTCCTAGGGCAGAAGAAGCAAGCAGGGTCCATCAGAGGGACCGTAGCAAATCAGAACAAGGAGCAATACTCCACAAGTCCATCACAGCACAAAGAAAATGCAGCTTTAGGTTTGAAGAGGAAAGAGGAAGATGGTAGAAGGCCTGTCTTCTAGATTGGACTCCAATACCTTGGAGCGACTCTTGCTGAATCTCTTGATCTTGGCCACATCAGAGGCAGAGTAGAGAGGCCGGACGTCCTTGCTCATCTGCTTCACGTGGCAGGCAATGAGGATAGTCCTGGAGAAGGTGCCAGGGGAGGTTTAGGTTGGACATTGTCAAAAAGCTCTTCACCAAAAAAGGGTTGTCAAGCCCTGGAAGAGGCTGTCCAGGGAAGTGGTTGAGCCACCATCCCTGGAGGGGATCAGAAGAGGAGCAGATGTGGTGCTGAGGGACGTGGGTTAGTGGTGGACTTGGCAGTGCTGGGTTAACAGTGGGACTCCATGATCTTAAAGGTCTCTTCCAACCTAAACATTCTGACTCTAAGGGACACAGCCACTACCAGGTCTGCAAACCCCACAGAGCTTACAGGTCACACAAACACTGCTGCAGAAGCTTCCCCAGGGTCATCCTTGGATCTACAAAGACCTGGAGGGGTCTGGAAAGCTCAAAGAGCTGTAGCTCCTTCTATCTACTGACATTGGGCCATCAATGGAGCATCTTTAAGAGCCTCCAGCCCCACCCTGTGCAGAGCTGGAGCTCACAGCTACACACTGATGCTAAGAAGCAAGGTGCAAACCACTTCCAAGGGATGTGGCCTGACTAATTGGGGTGGGAGGGCCGAAGTCAAGACAGAAGAAGGCTCACCTGAAGGTCCCTGAAGTGTAACCCCCCTTCTTCCCTGGCAGGCAGCGGTATGTCCCCACCACCTGGACGCGGTCCCCAGGCTTCACCTTGTCCACCAGGTCATCATCCAGAATGACATCCACCGAGCGTGGCAGCTGCCCTGCTGGTGCCTTCTCAGGCATCTCCTGGATGGTGATGGTCTGATGGTCCTTGTAGACTGAGAGGCCGAACTCTGTCTCCAGAGGGTTGTTCTCTTCATCCTAGAGAATAAAGAGATTAGCACCATTCTGCAGGAGCAGAGGGAGATGAGGTGGGTCAGCTGAGCATGGGAAGAGAGGTTGCATCAGCCAGCATGGACAAGACAGCTGGCAAGGGTTGCTTTATGTGGTCTGCCAGAGCCTGGGGTTCACCAGCTCCACAGCCCCCCCAGTCTAAAGCTGCCAACACCCACTACTGCTCAGGTCCCTCCAAGCCCTGTCCCTACTGCAGGCAGTGGTGACACACCCACCATGCAGCAGGCCATGGGGACAAAGCTCAGGTCAAACTTCCTCCATTCCCAAATGCAGGGCAAATCCTCTGCAGGCACACCCATGCTGACCTGGGTCCCTGGAGCAACCAGACCTGCTGGCAAGCACCCAACAAATTATGCTCCAAAATCATAACTATCATCTGAAGCAGCAGCTTTGGTGGTCTTGTGTCCAGCAGAGACTTTCTTCATGTGCTCCTAGTAGCTGTCTGGGACTTTGATACGTGTGATGTGTCTTCTTGCTACTCTACAGGGTACGTTGTAGAGAAGGGATGGGTGGGATTTGAGCCCTGGGCTTGGAGTTGGCACCTTCTCCCCAGAGGAGGCTGCTGATGCTGCTTCACCTCACCTTTGTGGGGTAGATGGAGCTGGATGGGAAGGCATCCAGGGAGGTCAGGTCCGTGTAGCGGCGCTCAATCATCTTCTTGGTGGCCGGGCAATAGTGGACACTGCGGACGATCTTCGGGCGAACCAGGGAGCCTGGGGTCAGCACAAGGAGGAGTTGGGGCAGGGATGTCCCACCCCTGTCAGCACAGGGTCCCCAGGGCTCATCTGCACTCAGCACACAACCCACCACCACGGCCAGCTCAAAGACAACCCCAAAACTCCAGACCTGCCTTTGTCCGGGTTGCCCAGATGGGTCCTGAAGGGACTCCAGCCTCTCCACAGCAAACACCTGGACATCCCCCCCAAAACCCTGCCCCAGGCTCACATTTGGTGACGATGCCCTCCACGCAGACAATGCAGCTGAGGAAACAGGCCGTCAGGGTCCGTGGGGACACGTGCTTGGAGCCAAAGCTGCCCTCCAGCCCGATGTAGAAGTCCTTGTACTGCTTGGCGTAGGTGGCATCAACAGAGGCTACAAAATCCTTCAGGGCACGTTGGAAGGCAGTCAGCTCCTCAAAGGCATTGCTCAAGAGCCTGCAGCACAGGGAAGTGACAATGTGAAGGTGACAAGGTGACACCAGCCCCTTTCTGCTCTCCTCCTCCACGTGCTCCACAAGCTTACTAGGAGCATGAGGCTGGAAGGGATGGCTGCCATGGGGGAAAAAGAGCAGCTCCACCTTTCACGTGGGACCTGGTCCACAGGACAAGGTTTGGCCCTTCCTTACCCCAAAAGGGCCACCAAAACCAGGGCTGGGGCTCTGAGAACCCGCCCAGGGCAGAGTGGCAAGGAGAAGGCAGGTGCCCCACACTGACCTGCTGGCCCTCTTCTCGTTCTTCCGCCGCAGGTCGTTGATGCTGACGAGGAGGCGATACTGGTTGTCACTGATCATGTCCCGGACCCTGCTGTGGTAAACCCCCTGATCTTCCTGCAGCAAAGGGGTGGGGGAAAACACTCCACTTCAGTGGCACTGACAGTGGGATCAAGGCACCCTCAGCAGGTTTGCGGATGACACCGAGCTGAGTGGTGAGGTTGACGTGCCTGAGGGAACAAATGTCACCCACAGGGACCTGGACAAGTTCCAGAAGTGGGTCCATAT
>NW_008621223.1:0-1618 GCF_000691845.1 Merops nubicus | reverse complement strand
TCTGAGATCACGGTAAACGAACCATCATGCTGCTGAGTGGAGCAGACCATGACATTAAAAATTTGCATCACAGACAGGATCCTGAGAAACAGAGGGGTGCAGGTTGTGGGTGGTCTGTAACAGGGATGTTTTGTTCCAGCCACACCTGGCCCTACACCCCAAAAGGGTGAGAGGTGTCCAGAAAGCAACGGGGGGCGATTTGAATTTCCCACACACCACACACGTCTAGGTTTAGTGCACTCCACACTTGAGTTGAGGGCTCTGTCTCTTGGGATCTACCAAAAGATCTCTTGGTGCAAAAGAGGGAATTGTTTTTATGTATGTAAGAATCGTCTGCTTGGGGCACCGGTGCTTCACAGGCTCCGAGCCCACACTTGGGGCACTGATTCTGAACCTTGTGTGGCACAGAGGTGGCCTCCACATCTTCATCTTCCTCATCCTCCTCATCCACTTCTTTCTTCTCCTCATAATCATCACTGTCATCATCATCATAGTTATCATCATCATCCTCCTCATGTTCTGCTTCCTTCACCTGTTTCTCCTCCTCCTCCTCCTTGTCATCCTCAACCTCCGTGTCCTCCTCCTTGTCATCCTTGTCCTTCTCCTCCTCCCGTTCTGCAGGGCTGTGCTTCAGGTCCTCCAAGTTGTCCTCTTGGGGGTTCTTCTTTACGGTCTTGCTCAGGGGCTTCTGGGGGTCCATGCTGGCAGCAGGAACCTGGGGACACTTGAATGTGACCCAGTCAGTGCAGAGGGACAGAGAGCAGCAGGGGAAGGTACTCAGCCAGTCACGTGGCTCCAGCCAAGTTTCAAGGCCGAGATCCTGACCTGGCTGTGACATCCCCCTGGCACCTGACACCTCCAGACACCCGACACTCTCCCTACAGCCCCTGACCCCAAATACCTCCTGACCCCTGACAGCCCACTGCACGCCCTACCTCCTGACTCCTGACATCTCACAACACTCTACCGACGCCTGACACTGTCCCCAGAGCTGACAACCCCTGACACCACCCTGCTCTTGCTAGCCCTAAAAAAGGCCCTTCACCTGCTGGGCTGGAAGCCACCGACATGTGGAGCCCAGGGATTTGGGGCAGCTCTGCAGAGCTGGTGCCAGGCATCGAACCCCAGCCAGCAGCAACTCCATGGGAAGATGTTGCCTGGATCACCCCAGGAGTGCTGGCTTTGTGGGGGGACCATCCAGCCCCTGGCTCTGAGCAGCCAGGAAATAAGGATGAATCCCTGGATTCAGGGGACGATTTGGTTCTTGCACAGTGGGGAACCGAGCCCAGCTTTGGAATGAAACAAAGAAATTGAAACTCAACAGCCCGAGTGAGTATTAAGAGATATTCTTCACTGTGGTGCCAGGGTTGTACTGGGGGTTCTCCACCATAAGGGCTCTACCGATCCAGTAACCTTCAAGGGTTTATATTCACAAAGGCATTACATATTCATAGTCTTGCCCTGAAATCATTAACAGAAACAACCCTTTCCCAAGAAATAATTATTCCATGGTCTTTGCTGCCATCTCATGTCCTTTTGTAAAGATCACAGACATTTTAGTGGTCGTTTACTTCATTTGGTGGTCATACCATCCTCTTAGAATCATAGAATCATAGAA
>NW_008621222.1:0-1855 GCF_000691845.1 Merops nubicus | reverse complement strand
GGTGTCATTTCACCAGAGCTAAAAATGTAAGGAAGACCCCTCCTCCTCAGTAGGGAGCATGCCCACTTAAACTCAGTTAACTCAAAATCCCTTCTTGTAACTGTAGTTTGCTACTGTAGAGAAAACTAGCAAAGACTAAACGACATCCAACTGTGGCTCTCCAAAAGGAGGTGTAGCAGCAGCTCCTTTCTTGATTGTAAGACTAACATCCATACCCAAACCTATCCCCCAGTTTCACTGTGCACACAGATCTCTGCTCCATCTTTTGTGCTGACACCTGCTCAAAAGAATAAATATTAACTTACCTCCCATGTCTCCAGAAAATCTGCATCACTGGAGATAATCATGCCCTTGTCATCCACAGGATGCAGTTCTTCACCAGACTGTTATTTCAAGGCAGATAATACACAGACTTATTTTAAGAGCTGGATCTCCTACTGTTTGCTAGCTCTTCTAAGTAACTTTGGCAGGTGTAGAGACAAGGGAACAGAAACTGCCCTACCTTTATTCTGCTAGTTTTGTTTATTTTACAAATGAGTGGACTAGGAAGAAAAAACAATCAAGCATGTTCTGAGCTGTGCTTCATTTTTCACTCTTGGTTACTCCAGATCAAAACCTGAGATGTTCACATGGTTCCAGCCCAGCAGAACACCATGAATCCAAAACTGCACCATCCTCTGTTGCTTCCAGTTTCCCTGAGGATTCCCAGGGGCCTCCATAGCACTGCTCATACCTATAACTCTCTCCCTCCAAGAAGCATGCAAAGCCAGACCACATGCCACAACATACCACTGCCTAGCTACTGACTGAACGCTTGCAGTCCCCAGGTTCAGGAAAGAGACAAAGGAACCACAGCCTGCCCCAGCTACATAATTTATACAGTCACAGCATAGATGAGAGAATGCACCCTGTTTATAGCCAGGTAAGGAGAAGGGAGATGTAGAGCAGGAGTACCTTGAATCCCATGGGGAAATGTATCAAGTAAAGGTCAACGTAGTCCAGTTTCAGTGCATCGAGGCTCTTCTTGAATCCCACCTTAACCAAGGACCTCTCATGAAACGTGTTCCACAGCTGTGAGAAGAAAGGAAGCATGACTGTCACTCTGCAGCTTCCAAAGTCCAGTCGAGGGGACAGAACCTTCTCCCTTATTGGTCTGGTAGTGCAACTCCCTCCCCACCTACTCAGTGCACACTGAAGACATGGATGCCAATATTTTAATGGTAAGGAAGGACAAACTTAGCACCAATAATGAAATCAGCTGTGAAGGTGGACAATCAGTATTCCTACCTATGAGATTCTCAGAAATAAATGTAACACTCTGCCAGAGGTGTTAGTGACAGAATTCTGTTTTAATTTTTTCAGTCTGGATTTTGAGTCTTGAGCATCTCATAGCTACCTTCCTTCTGTGCCTTTGAACTGGCCAACTTCAGATTGCAGTCCCATACATCAATTTTTATTGTCTCTCATTTACATTTTTATATGACACCTTTTTCAAATGTCTTGCCCATCAATAAGTAGCACAGCAACTTCTAATTCAAACATCTATCTTGTCTTTTTTTCCCCCTGATCATGTGGCTCATGTAAATGAACTTTCACCATAATTAGGTTACTTAATAGATGCAAGAAAATGAGTACATCAAGAACAGCCATGCTATTTCTCCTAAGTTGCCCATGGCTCCTGATAAGGCTCAGTCCAAATTGCACAGAAAGGGTGGAGTTGATAGCATACAACAAGAAAAACAGGGAGTGAATGTCATAGAAGGGTTCTTAAGGTACAGATACAGCTTATCTCCAAGTTAAGCTAAATGCCCCAATAATCCTGCATCCTTGTACCTTAGTGACAATGAAGAGGTCT
>NW_008621221.1:102370-161989 GCF_000691845.1 Merops nubicus | reverse complement strand
AATAAAAATATTTTTATATATAATAAATATATATAAAACATATAATAAAAATATAGACTCCAGTGAAATGGAATTTATAGATTATTCATACCAGTTATTTTCTTTCAACATATAGAAGCTTATTTTTGGAAACTGGGATGGTATCCTTTACCATGTTGACCATTCAATCTGACTAGACTGAGATATGGCTTTTGCAGATCAAAAATGATTTCCACAGAGTCTTCAGAATGTGAAGCAAACAACTGATGGATGTTTGTCGAGATTGACTTGGTATTTTTTGTGCTACAATTTTAACCAGAGGCTTTCTGAATCTAATTCACACTCACTGTAAAGCAAAGCTTAGAAAATGGTTATCCTGCAGTGCAGTTGCTGAAGCTTGGGGCCTACCTAGGCTGTTATTTCCTGAAAGGGAAGATAATATTTCTTTTGCAACACAGGGATGCTACAAATGAACTTAGAAAACAGAGAAGGCTTAAACAAATTCTTCTCCCTGGAGAATTCTTTTTTAATCCCTACAAACAGGAGTGGCTGCCCATATCCAGAGCAAAGCCCGAAGGCTATTCTTTGCTGACTGTACCCTTTGTGGTTGTGTACACACCCGCTTTGTGTAGTACCAGAGACAAAAGAGTGGATTTCCATGTGAGCCCAAATTACAAACTCTCTTAATGCATAGCTGACTTTTTTTTTTTTCTTTTTTTCTTTTTTTTCTTTTGTGACTTTTGTTCTCATATGTGGACCCAGGGATCCCCTGTGGGAATGCAGATGTGCGACTGGGGTAGTTCCCACCCATCCTATCCTACCCCCAGCCTGGAGCAGTCAAAACTCCTCAGGCTGTGGCACTGGAAAGTACTGAACATTCTCATCAACTTCTTAGTATAATATTGAACTTTGAGAGATATAAATTGTTACAAAGTTATATATTCCCTTTAGAAATTTATTTATATGCCCTAAAGCTACCTTAGTCATAGAATCATAGGAAGTGACCTTAAAGATAATCTAATTCCAACCCTCCTGCCATGGACAGGGACACTCCCACTAGATCAGGTTTCTCAAAGCCCCATCCAACACAGTCTTGAGCACATCCAGTGCTGGGGTATCTCCAGCCTCCTTAGTCTGTTAGCCCTGAGTGCTCATGTGATGAAACATGGGGTGAGAGGGGGTATTTGGACATTACAAAGCCTCCAGAAAGGATCTATTGAGGTACCAAACAAAAATAGCCCCCCGTTATTTTAATTGACTCATCTGATTTCTGTCACCACCTCTCAAGCTAAGGGGGTGGTGATCAGCAGGCAAAGGAGTTGAAAGACTTGAGGCCAGAATTGTCCATGAATTGAACACTGCATCCTTTATTTCTTTAACAAAGTCCTTGTAGAACCAGGTTTTCCAAATATATATTCTGTTTTGAAGATCTAAAAATACATAAAATGCAACCTCTTTACTTCAAAACCTATAAGATCTATTCATATTCTGCAAGTGGGATAACACTGGCAGAAAAGACAGAATATGAAAAAGGGTGCATGTCTTAATTCACCTCAAGGTTAGTGCAGTTTGGGAAGGGAAGTAAAGCTGTGGTTGACATTACCTTTGGCTTTAAATGTTGTTTTTAGCAGCCACTCGGGGAGGCTTGAAACTATGCCAGGATCCACCACTCCAGCATTTCCAGCATCTTCTGCGAGCACAGGGAGGCAAATCATATAGTCATGAAGTAGAAAAGGCAAGAAATCATGAGCAAGTGTTTAAGATGGCTTCTGTTTGCTGAGCTCTTGACATCTAGAGTCGCACTGCAGACAATGTGACAAAAAGAGTAACCTCTCCCCCTGTGGGCATGGATGTAAGGGGACACAGGTATGGCCAAATGACTCACTCAAGCAGGGAGATAGACTGTGTCATTGGTCTTTGGTTAAGAGTTTGCACACCAGACTTTATATGAGCGTGCCTCTCCATGGTCTGTGTGCCATCCTTAAAGATCACACTCTTCCTTATTCCACCTTCCTCTCATAGTCTTCCTCTGCTGAGGCTTTACCATGCTTGACGTCATCCTCTGTAAGGAAGGACAGAGCCTCTCCTGGTCTTGCTTTGAACTAATAGACAACTGTTAAAGACAGTTTTCAAGGAGTAATTTGCCTAGCTCCATAGAAAACTAGTCCCAAACTTCTGGAGCTGTCACACTGCTTGCTGGCATCAGGCTGTTTTCATTCTGTTAGGCAGTGTTCATGACAGTGCCCCATTTCTGTTATTTGTATGGTATCAGTGATACGAATGCTTTGCTTGCTAGTGGAAAACTTGTGCTTTGTGCTGCACTCCCAAAGTTTCAAGCTGGTTGCTTGAAACCTGTGCAGAAGCAGAGATATAAAAACAGTGCACATTTTTGAGTTTATGACAGCACAAAACTTGAAGAAATATTTCTTGCTGTTTGCTTTTAAATTCAATAGATTTAAAAAAAAAATCCCAGTACAATTAATCTCAAAATTTTATTAGCCTTATTACTGGAATGACTGTCCCCCTCTGAATGACTGTCCCACTCTAATAGAAATGAGCCTGTGTTTCTAACTGCTTGTTGTCACATCTCCACCTCTCTGCTTTTCATACCTCTGGTAAGGTTATAGAACCTTACTAATAGATAAAAAAGTATTTTAATACAGCAGTATGTACATGATTGCACGAGGCAAATGAAAATAGGGAGTGCTCTGAATGTGAATGATGGTTGAAAATTGTAATTTTTAGCTGCTTGCTTGATTTGTGGCTGGAGCTGTTGGAACTTGCACGTGTCAGGTTGGGCTGCTGCCACTCTGAAATTCAGTCTCATGCCTGTGTTGCTACAACTGACATCTGCTTCGGTAACCTGCAGCCAGCGTTCCCCGTGAGTTTCTGTAATTGCTGCTGGCAACTGACACAGCCAGATTATGTCTAGGAGTAGATGCTCCTGCTGGTTTCAATTTAGGCAAGGCTCGAATCCACAAACAAGAAGCCACAAACGGTTGGAAGGAGTCAGCTCTTAACTGGTTCACTGATGCACAGTAGGAGTATGCTGAGAACAAATCACATGGACTTCTTTTTTTTTTCATACAGATGACCACTTGCTTAACAGAGACCTTCTCTGTTCATTCTGGAGATATGTCAAATACTCTTTGACTAAGAGTAAGGGACAGTTGCATCCATCCTTTTAGCTGCTTCCAATTCCAACCAAATGACACCTACAATGCTGAATTCCTTTCCCCATCATAGAAGGGAGAAGAATGGTCCTACTGACTCCAGAACAGAGAATGTATCATGTATGAGTTGGCTGTCATCTCTGTGCACATGGTCCAAAAAGAAGTTTATGTCAGTGTTTAGGTTACATAGGTGGCTTCTCACAGGTTTTCAGTCGTGCACATAAATTTAAATTGCAAAACCTTTTACCTGTACAAGTTTCATTGTGCTTCTTGTACTACCCCACCTTATCCAGGGAAGTTTACCAAGAGAGATTGTCTGACCTCGTCTTTTTCCAGCTCACCCCTCTGTTTCCTCATCAAAGCCCAAATGTAGTAGTTTCCTTTTCTTCCCCAGCTCCCAGTTGAAGTGCCTCCTAGCTCCTCCTCTCCTCAATTCAGAGGGCAGCTGGTCTGCAGGACCATGTTGGCTTGTGGGACAATGTATGTACACAGTAAGGTATGTATGTCACTCACTTTAGTGAGAGGTAATGGGCTGGGCAAGAGACCCTCCAAATTATTGTTTTCTGGGAAAAATGTGCATTTTTCTTTCTAGTGAATTATTTCTAGAAATTGCTGGTGCATCTCATTTTTCTGATTTCCTAATTCTGGCAGTTGGTGCCCTAAAAGATATTCCATGAAAGGCCATTTTGTCTCCTGTGGCTTCTTAACTGTGGTCAACTTCTGGCAGTTGCATGGAAACAACTTTTTGACAATATCTCCTCAAAATATGTTATTTTCTTCTCCACGTACACCCTTTCCTTCTTCCTTTTTGTCTAACTCTTCAGCCAGTAAGGGACTGTGTTGTGCAATATATATCATACCAAAGATGTTTCATAAGCCATCTGAGGGTGCATGGCAATTTTTACAACCAAGACAACTCTGTTGTAGCTTTAGGAGTTTGAAGGCTTCAGGGAGCACATGGCTTTGTGTACATGAGGAAAACATTCTTTGGCATCAGATGTGCAATGTTCTATGCTGACAAGAACTAGGATTAAAGGGTTTGCCCTGCCATCTGTCAGACTGTCATTTTCAATAAATGCTATGTCACAGAGATGTTTTTATGGCACAGACATTGGCTGAAAGTGGGTTGCACTCATCATCCTGGGAGAATATTTCTGAAGTTAAATAAAAAAGTGTGGTATTTAAAAAAAAAAAAAAAAAAAAAAAAAAAAGTTTGGTTTGGTTTGGTTTCATTTTTGTGGGTGAGAAAAATGTCCAAAACCTGAGAACTTTTTGTTGAAACCACATACTGAGCAATGAGGAACTAAAACTCTCTTCTTAACCTGGTTACATATCATGCACATGATACATGACAGTCATTCCAGACTGTCAGAATACTGACACAAGCTTTGGCCTTTTGTCTGTTGCTAGCTGTGAAGGCTGCAGTCCAGTGAAAACAGTCATGTAACTGCACACCACTGTTCCTGCTGCCCTGCAGGCTGGAGGACAAGAGTGTTCCAGATACCCTGTTCCTGGAGGATTATTTCTTATGGGAACTTACTGAGACTCCTTGAAGTTACAGGGAAGTTTATATTGGTGCTTTTTGGTCAAGTGTTGGAGATGCAGCAGAAATTCCAAAATAAGCTCTGACCTGAAGTCTATTTTTTTCCATGTGGAAAATGTCAAAATCACTGCAAAGGAAATGACAGAGGCTGCTGTGGGCAGTTCCTCTCAAACTGGTAAGTGGTGTCTGCAAGGCAGTTCAGAGTTTTCACCAAGATTTGACCTGCTGTGCCCAAATCCCTCTGTCTCCCAGTAACACGCGTGGTCTGGGATGATCTCTCAGTAATATCCTATGTGCCTTTCTACAGCTGGGTAATATTATAGCACCTTTATCAAAGGCAATCACTTTGTGTCAGTCTCAAAAGTGGTCACTTGGGATTTTCTGTATGTGTCAATGCCAATCAAGAGTCCATTAGCAATCCAGGGTGCACAGGCAGATATGGTAGGAAATTTAGCTTCTGAATGCTGACTTTCTGGCTTGTAAACTATTCCAGCCAGAAAATTAACAAGAAGACAGGAGAAAGCTCTGCTCTGCGGTTCTCGAGAACAGAAGTAAGAATGGCAAAGATTTTCTGGAATGTTCATGTGAGCAGAGGTGTCTGTGTTCTCCTAAAACACTTTTTCTACCTACAATTTTTTAATGCAAACTTTTTGTGCAAACTCTGTGTCTGAAAGCTGTACATCTCTCTTTGAGAGTGCTTCTTCAGTCCACTGTTTGTTGCTGCCAGTGCTGGCTTATGTAACTTGCAGTATGATAAGGATCCCTTTAGACAACAGCAACCCAACCATGAAATCAAGATCTTTTGATCATGTTTCAAGGAAGTGTTTGTTTTAATTCTTTTGCTGTTCTGTTGTGCTGTCCTTTCTCTTCTGGTGTCCTTGAAGCTGTGCAGCCATAAGTGTGGTTGTATAATATGTGAAATAAACCACTCTTATAGTCATGAATAAAATGATTGCATTTGATTGCATTGTTGACCATTCTGCTGCTGTCTCTGTCACTTACCTCATGTTCCACATGAGGAATACATTTGGACCACTTGAGGCTAAATGTGACATTCTAGAAAATGTGGTGGTAGGTCTTTGTGCCAAAAAAACGCAGTGGTCTGTGTAGCACTTTGCAGGTGCTTCAGGCAAGCAACAAGAGGAAAGGTACTTGCTGGGTACTTGCTGGTACCTCCAGGTACAAAGCACAGATCAAGGTTTCTCACTTGTGTTTTTTGTCAGGAAGGAAAATTGCAGTATGTGTTGTTTTGTTATAGAGTACAGATTAAGTAGTTCTGGGTGTTTAGTTTTTGTTCCAAGAAATAATCCAGGGCATGAATAAGCCATGCATCTATGTGGAATCAGAAAGTTGTTTAAAAGTGTTGGACTGAGAAAGACCTGGAGACCAATTAGTCCATTACTCAGGTTCAGTTGTAGCCATATCTTTCCAGACTGTTTTTTGTCTAGCCTGTTTTTTAAAACCTCTGATGGTTATTTCATAGTCTCCTCCAGTGCTCATTTATCCTTGCTGTTGTAATGTCTGTCCTGATGTCTGACCTAAATTTCTACTTTGTTTAATTTGATACAATTATCTTTGCTCCTTATGCAAAGGTCGTGGCATCAAGGATTTCTTTTGTCATTGCAGAAGCCTTTCTTTTCTTTAAAGACCACTGGGATGTTCATTCTCTACTCTCCCATCCCTAGACAAAATAGCCCACAGCCTTTCAGTTTTGATGATACAATTTTTTTTCTCCTTGTTTGTCTGAAAGAGAAGAAATACAGCTTACTTTTCCCACTTCTTTGGCTACTGGCATGTTGAGAATTCTAGGCATGTTTCACCTTTTCTGTTCAAGAACCATTTGGTATAATTTTCTGAGTGTGCCCAAGACCCATCTAACAAAGACAACAGAGGCAAAAACTGCTCCAAAATCATAGTAAAAGAAAGTAGGACATACAAGATTTGTATGTAGGGTTTAGTTTAATACCTAAGAAGGAGTTATATGTGAAATGAAACGAAGTGCATGAGATATCTCAGAGGGAGGTAACTTCTGCCTCAGCACTAATATAGTTCTCTCTCCCAGCCCTTTTGTATTTTCTGTGGTTATATATTTTAAGAACCATTCTGTTTCTTTCAATATTTCTGCAAGAGTGTTATGGTTAATGTACAGAAATTTATAGCCACAAAAAGTTACTTGCAAATTTGTTAACAAGAACAAGAGAATAATATTGCTTTTGACCTTGTGATGAAAAACTACAATGTTTTTTCTTCCACTCACACTCTTGAAGAGTTAATAAAGATATGTCAGATAGACAACAAAGGCAGAGCAGGAGGGAAGGGAAAGAAGCCTCAGTATCACTTCCTTCCACAAAGAATTTTTCATGCGTTCCAAATAGATAGCATGGTTGTTTTTCTAACTTTTGTAACTGTAAACATCAGTGCAAGTGTCTTGAAGTTTGATCTTTCAATGCATTTCAATTTCTTTAATTTTGGTGAAAGCACAGAATAGAAGTAAATGATTCAGGGTAGCTACAAAGCTAGGGAAAGTAATGGGTGATGCTCAGATAAAGATGAAATCACTCACCTGCACAGTCAGGAAGCAGAACCCATTTCCAGGTCTTTCCACTTCACCAGCAGTGAAGATGAAGATGATCATGATTGAGTACTGAAAAGATGGGATGAATGTTTTATTTCTACACAGATATATTAAAGAGTGTATTTTCATCAACTGTGCTGCTCTGAAGGGGAGATAGCTGAGATTTCTGAAGGAAGCCTTTGCTATTTCATTAAATCCTGTGCTAACAGAAACTGCATTCAAATGAGTTTGAGATCTATTTAGAAATAAGGAAACTGTGTTTATTTCAAGTAAATCAATAGAAATAAATCATCGTCAAAACCTGAACATTTAGATTACTCACTGGTACTGGAGAACAGGTCAGGGATTTGTTCTAAAAAGCAAAATTGGTAGACCACTGATAATTGCCAAAAACTTATGTAATATATACCAGTTTATCCTACAAGAAGGCTGTAAATCCTTTGCACTTGGTTTGCCTATCTAAATAAGGTTTATTCTTCAACTCCTCTGTGCCTTAGAGACGATGGATGGATGCAGACTGCATGGGATGAAACGTGTTCCTTCTGCTGGATGTACTTCAGTTGGTACATCTAGTGGAGTCCTTTCTGTTTAAAGACAATCCGAAAGTCCAGTGTTTAAAATGAGTAGTATACTGATTGAACAGTTGACAGTGTGTCACAGAGGGTGCCTGTACATTAGGCAGTGAAGGGAGTGAGCTGTGCTCTGTTTCATGAGAATTGTTTTGATCTGAGGACTTTGCATCCTCCTTATGCATTTTCCAGCAGCGAAACACATGCCAGCAGCTGGCCCTGGTGCACACCGTGTGTTTCCACCTAACAGTCAATGTAAGGCAGTTGTGTTCCTTGCTCAGAGGCAGCCAGCCTCTGGCTCATCTCTTTCTGGCCAAAACTTTTCTTTTGGTCTGTTCTGTTCTTTTCTGCAGTCTCTTCAGTCTCTTGAGAATCAGAACAACTCACTTTTGCTGCCTTCCCTTTTCTGATCTTACTATGCAGACATTTAATTGCCACTATGTGTTCAGGACAGTGCTGTGGTTACAGAGATCAACAATCTGATTGATCCTAATCCTTGCGACTCAATATTCTGTTTTGGGAAGACTGGCAAGAGTTTTCAATCAAAATGTCATGAATAAGTTTATGGCTTTATGCAAGCTTATGTCTCAGAGCAGGGGTTCCTTGTGGTTTGAATACATGGTCATACAGGTTGCATTGTCTCATGTGAATGACAAAATCTGGGCCAGACCTCCCAGTCTGTGCAGTGCTTAGGGCAGGAGGTAAGGAGCACCAGCTCCAGAATTCAGAAGGAGAGGGCAATACCTATTGTCAAGGATGACAGTCTGCATCGTGGTAGAACCTGCATATCCACTTCCATGTTAGATAACGAGACTATATCTGGACAGTACTGCCTAATGGCAACAATTTGACAGTGTCCTTTCTTCGTGATGCTGCAAGATGGAGGATGCACTTATCAAGATATTAGCAAGGTGGAGCCACCTAAACATCATTGAGATGCCAACACTGAAAGTGGATTTTGGAGTCTCGTGTCCTGTACAAAGAAGCCAAAGATTTTAGCTAGGCGGGACACTGTCATCTTCTGCAGGGGCTGTACATGCAGACAACTGCTACAGGTAGGTCATGGTTCCCACTGGAGTCTAGCAGTCTGTGATAGGATACACAGGTTTCTCAGAAGGGGAAAACCAGGCTTCACTCTTGTGCCACCTTTCTGCTGCTACAGGGTTATTCCAAAGCTAAAATTAGATTTACTAACATGTTGAGGATTTCCTTAAATCAGTCACGTCCCTGTTTTGGTTTAAAGGTCAGTGAGCTACTACCTGATCATGACCTTGCATCCTCATCATCTTATACTCTGTTGAGAAATTTTTTTCAGTCATTTTGCTGTAAGTCAAAGCCACTGAATAAGTAACTGAACAACACTACAGCCTGATTCTGAGGTCTGTATTAGCAACCAGAAATCTTTATTTGGGCACTATTTTTATTAAATTTCTAACAGTCAGAAAAATATGCCCTGAAAGAAGCAAACAAAACTAAGTAAATCCAAAGCTGCTGAGGTCAGGGAAAGACCCTATGAGGTTTCACTGGTGTATTGAACAGATTTCTTCAGGAATGGCTTTAGGATTGATGTGCCGCTCTGTGGTAGTGATTCAGTGGCAGCCCTGTCTCTAGCTGGAGGGAATCCAATCTGAGCGCACCATTGCTGTGCAAAGGCACACACCAGTTGGCTGCTGGTGTTGATCAAGTTGTGTGTGGAAATGATCTCACTGCATGGTGTATCACTACTGCAGATACCAAAGTCATCAGGGTAAACCAGTGTAGCTGAAGGACTTGACCTATCTTGAGTCCTGCTAGGTGAATGTCTCTGGAGCCTAGGGGTTTGGTAATCTACTCTTCTCAGCATTTTAAATGCTAATTTTTGTTTTCAAAAGCTTAAATAAGGACCAAACAATGACAGTGTATGCCAGCAGCTTTACTCTTAGTCTCTAATGAAATCCGATTTTGACCTTACAACAGGAACTGAGAGCACTGCACTAGAATCAACATCTAGTTCAATATGCATCTATCTTATCATTTTGCTAATGAAGTTCTTGAAATGGTGCAAGAATGAAAGATATATTACAAAGTGCTACATGCAACAAAGTATTACTTATTTAGAAACATGCAGGATGAACTTATTCCATCAGGGAGGGAGCAAATCTGAAGAAGGGAATAATGCATAATGTGGAAGGTGGTTTGAAAAAAGCAGGGAAGAAAACAAAGAAACAAGTAAAACTAGGGATGTAGGAAGCAGTTTTGAAAGTCTGGCCCCAGTACAGCACCCACATAACAACAGCATTTTAGAAGGTTTGAAAGGGTAGCAAGATAAGACCTTGGAAAATTTCAGAGAAAGAGAATGAAGTGATCAAGTCAGGAGATAAATCTGATGACTTTTTTTTTTGCTTATGGTGACTGCATACAGGTGAGATGCTAAGAAAAATGTTGTATAGCTGCTGTTATCCCTTCCCATCCTCCTCTTTAGCTATGCCTGTTGCTAAATTATAGTCCATTTAGCACTGAGAAGTACTGTAAACACTTACACCCCCCTCCCTATAGTCTTTCATTTTAATCGTGACTTCAAGCCCAAATAACTAACTCTTGCCTGCTGGAGAGAGCATACTCTAGATCCCATTGCATATTACTTTAAGGCATCAGTACAAAATGATAGGTACAATTACTGGGATTGTTCCTCTGTAGTCTTCAGGGACTTTCTGGCACCTGTATGAAGCATATTTTGAAGCCAGACACCTGAGTTCAGCTCACAGATAGGCATTTCTACACTGTTTCATCATATCCTGATGAGCGGTACTATGTACAAATATTTTGCATTATGAAAGACCTTTCAAAAGCAGCTTGCTATGTAATGAGGTCTTTTAAGGTTATTGCTGTGTGAAGCTCATACTTTTACAATACAGGGTGAGCAGTGTTGTGCCACGTCCAGAACATGTCTTTCTGAGATATTTCAGTAGCCAAATCATGATCTAGGCTCACCGGGAATCTGTTAATCATAGATGAGACACAGTGTGCATGTTCTCTGGGTAAAGGAGAGAATTGTGATGTATGGTTGTAAAGAATCTACACTGCTGGGTACGTTACAGGGTAGCTGCAAGGTGAGGGGATGAACGTTCACACCAGCTCTACCTGCCTACGCTAAGTCAGCTGTATCCTTGCCACTTGGGATGTGCAGAGGGGCAATTCCATACCAATATATATTGCTAATACTCACCTTTAGCAGGAAATAATTGCATTTTAGTATGCCTTTTTTTTTTTTTTTTTTTTTTTTAAATGGGATTGTTCAGGTTAATCTCATGGTGTACACAGCACAATAAATAGGAGATATTCACAGACTTCTGGAAAAAGCAATCGTTCTGTTACATGAATATATAAGTTCAAATCTTGAAATAGCAAGTATTCAATTTGCTTTTTTTCATTTTGTGCAGCTCTCGGCCACAGCAATCTACCACATTATCTTTGTATGTAGAGGTGTGTAGTATTATAGTTAAAAAGTAATGATTTCTTTCATATCTTTCTTACTTGCTTCACCTAATGCCATCTGTAAGCTATGCCACTAGCTCCCCTTAGAGATCCTATTTGCATGCCCAACTGCTTTTTGAAATGTAGTTTATAGGGATCAGTGAGTGACTGACACACATCTACAGCGACATAATAAAAACCTATGAATATAAATTAGTTTTATCCATGATTTTTGTCTGAGGCAGTTTCTTTCCATATTACAAAAGCATGAAATAAACTGTAGATCCATGTTATGATTCTTTTGGTGACCAACCTAGTTTAAGAAATTCCTACCCCTTTTTCTATTATCACTTTTGAGATGTTGACAGTCCCCTCAGTTGGGCTGTTTCAATGGTTTGGGTGTATCCATAATGCTAAATAATCAATTGAAGAAGGAAAAAAAAATTGAACTCCTTCTTCGTGGCTCACCCAACCTGTTTTATTTAGCTCTTTTAGTAGAATTTGTGAACAGTAGTACCACAAAATTGTTTCCATAAATAATGCTAAATCTGCTACCAACATCAGGAATGAGTGATGGGGATGAAAAACCTTATCCTGGGTTTACAGCTGTGAAAACAGTAACATAGAGCTTGAGTTTTAGTGTGGAAATTGTCCTTTAAAGGCAAGACTTTAGACATGTTTGTTAGGTCTTTGCTTCAGAAAACAGTTCTGGTATGTTACAGAGATAGGTCTTACCTCAGGAAGACAGCAGACTTTCAATACTTAAAAACAGGTAATCCCAGGAGGGTCACTGGAAATGTAGCTTCTTGTCAAGGAAAGGCAGGCTGATCACACCACACTTCAAGTCTTTTACAAGTGAGAGGAATATGGATTTGTGTGCAGGCAATTGGAGGTCTTTTTTAAGAAAAACATTATTTATAATTTGGATAAACTTAGTGAGTAGATACCATTGTATTAAAAACACAGTGTAGTTGCACTATGGTTTTAGTTTCTTAAATATGTTAAGCATTGAAATAAATCAAGTATAGAAAGAAATGGTTGGTACAGAAGGCTCCTACCCCTTTCTATTATCTCTGGATCTGAGAAAAGTGCCTTTTCTTATCAGCACTTTTACTGATCCAGCCGTTGAAATAGTGAAGCATCTTCTTCCTAAAGGAACTGGAATTCTAGGAAATTCACCTTGGATCTTCATACTGCCAAGAGCCTTGAGCTTGTTGCAGTCCTCCACACTTTGAAGAGACAGGATTTGATCACATTGCTTGTCTGTCTTGTGCTGTCCCTGCTTCTTTGCTCTTTGTTACCTGGCTTAATTGCATCTCCCACTTCCCAGGTTTATTCAGGAGGAAATCTACACTCACCTTCCCCACTTCCCAGCATTTTCTCTTGTGCTGGTACATCTGGAAGCGCCCCTAACAGAGTGAGGTCTGTAAATTGGTGCACGTCAAGGTCGCTTCATCTGTTGGCCTTCCCTCCCTCGTTATTGTGAACTGGCTGTAGGGAGGTGTCAGCCATCCGTGTCCCAGCTCCCTCTGGAAACAAAGTCCAGTGGCAGCTGATTGTGGTATCACATGGTCACCAAGACTGGACATGAAAAATGGACACAGGGATGGATAGTTATTTTTAAGCTATTTTCCAGAAAGATCAACTAAGTGTCATTAAACTGTCTGAAGTACTGTTTACAGAACTATCTTTGGAAAACAGTAGGGAAAGTCTTTGGCGTATAAGGAATAGAAGCATTTTCTCTCTTAGAGTCTGCATTGTTAAAAGAAATTAAAAAAAAAACCAACCAAACAAACAGCTTTTAGTGTAGCTATTACCCTTTAGAGAAGTACTGGGTTGTGGCCAGCCTTATCCCCTTCTTTTTCAAGGATCCTGAATTACTAAACTGTAACCTACAGTTACAGTTTTCAGCTTAAACAGTCATCCTGACTTTTAACACTCGTGGCTTAAAGAAAATCCTGTATTTCAAGTTTTAAGTCATGCCAACAAGGTACTTAAAACCAGATTAATCTGTGGTAATCTTCCCCTTGCTCTTATGCTTTCACAAGTGATTTGAGTTAGTATAGCTGTCTCTCATGGCAAGCCAAACTAATTCAAAGCACCTGTCCCTTGAAATTTCCCAAGTTGGGGGAACAGCTGGACGTTCAGTTTCTCAGATGATTGAGAAAGACTGCAGAAGGAAGATACACAGCATGTGCTGGAAGTAAGAAAAACAGCTATATCTTTTTTTACATCTTTTGAAATAATAATATTCTTGTGGGTGTTCATTTCTGAGTGCAGTCAGAGGGTAGGAGACAGTAAATGCTCAAGATTACATGGCCTGAAATAAATGTCTTAATTTTGTAGTCGTTTTTAGTATTGAATATTGAATTTTCATTTTCTTTGCCTAGACTAAATTTTAAAGTAATTCTTAAAGTTAATAACCTTGAAGACACAAGACTACAATTTTAAAAGTGCAGTAGCTTAATGTATATGCTATAGCAGAATATCAAAGCCTGAGCTATTAAAAAGTGATCTCTTATGCAGAAAAGTAATTTAAAAGCATTCTTTGCTTACCACAGTTAAAGATGTAGGTAAAAAGAGAATAAACACGGCTTGTGAGAGAGGCTTTTTAAGGTATGAAGGTATGCTAGATTTTTTTTTTCCCCCAAATAGTGTTATTTTCAAACTCATAGGAATGAACTAAGAGTCAGTCCTCAGAAAGCAAAGAAATGAACCACAAAACCCAAACAAAATATATCTTGACTCTATGGAAGAGAGAGATGAAGATGTTAAATGCATTGTAATATTAGATTATTTTACCACCACATCTGTTAGGGCTGAAAAGAGAATATGCCTTGAGGAACTACTGATGGAAAGTTTTAAATCTTTGTAAATTAACTAGGTTGATGAGAAGGAGCCCCAAGGAAAGGTAGACATGAATAGACTAGAACCATTTGAAATGAGTCTGGAGAAGTAGTGCATCCCAATGAATTGTGTCAAGGAGATATACAGACACACAAAGCCAGGAACACTGCTGTGACCTGCCAAATGTCATACAGCTTGCTTTATAGTCCCCCCTGCAGGCCATCTCTCACCAGGAGGAAAGACTATTTTCCCATGGTGGGAAGACAGGTTCTGCTTTTGTCCTGGTGCATAAGGAAGACTTCAAAGCATCTCTGTGCCTGCTGCTAGTGCAAACCTGATGGGCCTATATACTGTATAGCATTAAATACTGATCTTCGTTCCCGTGCATGTCTTGGTACAAAGTAATTTGCCTCACCAAACAAACTGGAAAAAAGACGTATTCTTTTTTCCCTAAAATAATAATAATAATAATCACTCTTTCTTCTCTTTCTTTGCTTTTTCAGTCTCCCGTTTCCCATGGGAACTGCAGCACGCTCTGCTGCGTTGCTCAGCCTAGTGATCCAGTTTCCCACTCACCGTTTTTAGAATGAGAAATTGTTTAGCCTTGCTTATGCCACTGCTTACATGAGCATGACACCCTAAATCCTTGCAATAGTAATTTTAGGAAGTGATTCAACATTGTCAGTTTCTCTTGCTTTTTGGGAAGGCCCTAGAAAAGGATCAGTTTTTGGAAGAAAATCATGGCTACCATAAGATTTTTCACATGCTTCTGAGCAAAGAAGAGTGCGCACTATTTTGCTAAGCAATGAACAGCCTTCTGTAAAAGCTGCTGTAACAGCTGAGGGAGTAGTGGAGAAATGTATATAGGTCCTTTTCTCCTGCTATGTGGGGCTGGCACAGTAGGTGTAGTGACATCCCAGTGGAGGGATGTGATATGTGGACATAGACATGAGTCCAGGCCTCTTGAGGAGCTAGGAGCAGTTGCAGTGAGGTGATCACGATGCTGTCCTCTCTACTGTGGAGCACTGAGTAAAGCAGGGCTGACGTGCTTCTCAATGAAACTGGAGAGTTGGGCAGAGTAGAACCAAATGAAGTTCAAAAATGGTAAGTGTAGAGTCCTGCACCTGGGGAGGACTAACACCATGCACCAGTAGAGGTTAGGGATTGGAAAGCAGCTCTGCAAAGGACCTGGGAGTCTTGGTGGACAAGTTCACCATGAGCCAACAGTGTGCTCCTGTGGCAAAGAAGGTCCATGGTCTCCTGGGGTGCATTAAGAAGAGTGTGACCAGCGTGTTGAGTGAGGTCCTCTTCCCTCTCTACTCTGCCCTAGTGAGGCCATGTTTGGAGTACTGTGTCCACTTCTGTGCTCCCCAGTTCAAGAGAGACAGGGAATTACTGGAGAGTCCAACAAAGAGCTACAAAGATAATTATGGGACTGGAACATCTCTTTTACAAGGAAAGGCTGAGGACCTATGTGTATTTAACCTGGAGAAGAGAAGGTGGAGAGGGGATCTTATCAATGCTTAGAAATATCTAAAGAATGGGTGTCAAGAGGATGGGGACAATTTCTTTTCAGTGGTGCCCAGTGATAGGACAAGGGGCAATGGAGAGTTGGGCAGAGTAGAACCAAATGAAGTTCAAAAATGGTAAGTGTAGAGTCCTGCACCTGGGGAGGACTAACACCATGCACCAGTAGAGGTTAGGGATTGGAAAGCAGCTCTGCAAAGGACCTGGGAGTCTTGGTGGACAACAAGTTCACCATGAGCCAACAGTGTGCTCCTGTGGCCAAGAAGGTCCATGGTCTCCTGGGGTGCATTAAGAAGAGTGTGACCAGCGTGTTGAGTGAGGTCCTCTTCCCTCTCTACTCTGCCCTAGTGAGGCCATGTTTGGAGTACTGTGTCCACTTCTGTGCTCCCCAGTTCAAGAGAGACAGGGAATTACTGGAGAGTCCAACAAAGAGCTACAAAGATAATTATGGGACTGGAACATCTCTTTTACAAGGAAAGGCTGAGGACCTATGTGTATTTAACCTGGAGAAGAGAAGGTGGAGAGGGGATCTTATCAATGCTTAGAAATATCTAAAGAATGGGTGTCAAGAGGATGGGGACAATTTCTTTTCAGTGGTGCCCAGTGATAGGACAAGGGGCAATGGACACAAACTAGAACACAGGAAGATCCACCTAAATGTAAGGAGAAAATTCCTTACCTTGAGGGTGATGGAGTGCTAGAACAGGCTGCCTACAGAGGCTGTGGTGTCTCCTCCTCTGGAGACTTTCAAAACCAGCCTAAATGCAGTACTGTGCAACCTGCTGTAGATGAACCTGCTTTACCAGAGGGCTTGGACAAGGTGATCTCCAGAGATCCCTTCCAATTCCTACTGTTCTGTGATTCTGTGAAAGGCATAAAGAAAAATCTCTGCCTTGGGAAAGACCAGCAAAATTGTAAACTCCCTGGTATTTCATGCTGTGGTGGGACCTTATTTGATAAACTCAAAACTGCCAAAGATTTTTGGCACCTAGAAGAGACTGGGTTATTTTGTAAGTCAAAATTGCTATCAATCATATAATCCACAGGAACTGTCTAATTCTGATTTTCTTAGGCCTTTCCACTTTAGGCCTGAAAATGCCTTACGCTGTGGCTGTCCTGAGTAGCTAAGCTCTTTTTTGCTGAAACCCTCATGGCATTCACACACAGAGTGATGTGGTACAAATGCCCACAAACATCTTGTTTAGGGATTATGATCAGAAAATGACTAATAAAACTGGTGCACACTGCTTTAGTTTTAAAAACAGCCAGAGAGCCAACAGTTGTAAACATGGCATTATTCCTGCCTGCTGTAGTGCCTTCTCCAGTACCCACTCATTTTGGAAACAGAAAATGTCAATTTGCTACGTCTGTAATAAAACAGGGCCCAAATCACAGTCCCAAGGTTGCTTCTTAGGGTTTCCCTCCCCCATTATGGCTTCTGAATGCATTCAGCATAAATGGAAAGTTAAAAAATTCCGTATACTGTTTGAGTGAGATCCTAAAAATGGTACTGTCTCATACTAGGATTTCGATAATCACACGTGTATGGCTTTGGTTTCTGTGTCACAAGTATTGTGTGATATCTGAGGTTTTTCTTATTCACAATATTGAAGGTTGGTGGTTTTTTTTTTAGTTCTCTAGACTTTTAGAAATAGCAATACAGCTCAAGATCCCACGCAAGCTTCAATTTGTTTACAAGATGTCCTCTGATATCATCAACATTAACAAAATGTGAGGTATGGCAACAAAAATCTACGGTCGTTTTAAATATTCTTAGAAAATAGAAAACTGCACAGTAGGTATATGTATAGGTTTTATGTCAGCTGAAGCAGGAGATTCCAATTTGTGCTGTACCTATTATGGGCTTGAGTGACTCTTGTAACAGCACTCTGCTGTCCATTAAAGTAGACACCTTCAAGATGGAGTGAGACACTTGTATCTGAACTCCAGTCAGGAAAATGAGATAGTTCACATCCCTCTAGTTCTTTACAATTCAAGACTGGAAAAAATGTTACATGCAAGTACAAAGGGAGAGTGCAGCGTCTAATTTATTAAGCAATGTAATCATTAGTATTGAGAAATTATCAACATAAATTTTCAAGGCCTGACAATGTATGTGTTGTTAAAGTTAGGAATAGCTGTAGGATGTTTATGTATATATATGCAAAACAGTGACTTGTTTCTAATTGTATCACCTTTACATTTTGATACAACTACTGTTCTGTAGATGGTTTTAATCCTGCTTTTAGCTTTCTTTATATATCTTATAAAACTGAGCGGGTATGTTGTTGGAGAGGGTCTGGACCCACCACAGGCTGGTAGGGACATGTACCACTCAGCGAATGCATGATGGTTTGTTTGCTGTGGTCTTGAAGTGAAAAAAAAAAAAAACCAAAGAGGGGTTTTACTTCAATTTAACAGTGAAACTTTATTTTTTTGTGCCTGAAGCAGCGTGCAATATGTAAAAGAGTGACAGGAAAGGTAAAGTAAAAAGGGGAAAGAGAGTAATAGCTACTACTACGGGTCCAAGGTGTCCCTGTGGTCCCAGGTCCAGGCAGTGTCCCGCCAGTCCTTCCAATCATCATGATCCTTGGTGGGGTAAGTTTCCAAAGTTCGGTTGGTCAGAAGCCATCTTTTATGCACCTTGCTCCTCCTCCATCCTGCCACTCTCTGCCTTTCTTGAGCAAGGCTTCCACGTAAGCCCAGGGAGGAGTGTCCGAGGTGTGGTCTGCCTTGGAGACAGGTAGCTTTTGACCAGGAAGTGTGTTTTTCTATTATAATGGGCAAAGTTCACCCCAAGTTTGTAATTTTTCCATCTATGCTGAGACAGCAGTTGTGAGCAGTCTTCCTTGACAGCAGCTATGTGGTTTATCTTAGCAGTTCTAGTTCCCCCCAGATAACAGAGCAGCACAGTGCACCTTGTACCACCCAGTCCTCCATCCCAGGGTCTTTACACCTTTATATCCACAGGAGCCACATTCCATTCTTCAGATCTCAAGTAGGCCACTGCAGACTCTTGTCAAGATGTTAGCATAAGTTTTGGGGTACCTTATTGTCTAAGTTCCTGATGACAAGGTGGAAATAATACTCCTCTTCTGACTGACTCCTACAACACCTTGATAAATGTGCACAAACAGGCACTTGTGAGAACTTGGAGCCAATTTGAACAATGGGAATCCAGCCTGCTGCCCCACCAAGGCATGAAAGTTGTAGGATCAGGAGCCTGCTATCCTGTGCTGTGCCGCTTTCAAAGTCCCTGGGAGTTGAGCATTGCTTTATACTGATGGTTTTGAGCATCAGTAAATGCTCTTTCAGATTAGTTTTAAAATGTACTCAGCTAAGCAATCTGTAGAGTATCTTTAATGGTACTGAGTAGCCTTGGCCATCTGGTAATTGCTCACTCTACTACTTGCTTTTTCCAACCATGTGAATGCTTAGCTTATTATTGATCACCACAAAGAAATACTTTAGCAAATGGATACCCTTTAATGGCTTCTCATTTTAAATGCAAAACTGGTTCCTTTTTTAAGTTCATAAAAGATCTACACCCCTGCACAGATTAGTTGTGTATGAACAATCCAGAATATCTGTTCTGTTTAGATGTGAAGTTCAGACTCTGTCTAGAAAAAGGCAGTATGTCTTTCCTCAGTCTTTTAGTGCCAACATTTTTATTGTCATTCAAAGTCCAGCAATGTGTGCTTTCAATTCAGCTGATAAATCTGCTACAGCCTGTGAAATAAGAAATGAATAGGCCCATTCAAGGCTTTGAAAAATGCAGCATTTCATTTGTGGTCCATTAGGTTTCAATGCCACTGATTCACTTACTGGATTTCCAACTTAACAGATTTGATTTATCAGGACAGAACTATGAAATACCATTTTTTATGTTGATGGCCTGAATAAATGATGTTGCATGGTATGATTCACCTGGTAATGGCAACAGCTGAGCAAAGCTGATGCTGTCTCATATTCAGTGCTTGGAATAGATGCACATGGTGCCTGTATCTGACTTGGCTAGACAAAGGAAGACAGTAGTTGGTTGACAGCACTTAGAAATTGTTTGACAGATAATGGATTGTAAAGTCTTGGTCTCTGTAGAACAAGAGGGCTTCGAGGTTATCCCTGCTATCAAATTACTGTAGACTTTAAAAAAGCTTGCTACAGGACATCATTTAGCCTTTCCACACAACAAAAGAGAAATAGGTGAAGGAATGGAAGGAGATTTATTTGTACTAAATCTGATCCTATTAAAATGTATTTAGATTGCTAAATTCTCAAGATCTCTGCATAGGACAAACCACTGCAAAACGTCGGATGCTATTCCTGTGTTTGGAAGCATTACATTTTAAATGAGGTAGGCTTTACTGCTTTTTCTGAAATCACAAATCAAAATAATGGACAGCTTGGTGCCCAGAGTACTTTGCTATAGTCCAGTTGGGTACATAAACTGAGACTTGCTTGAATGACCTTGTTAATTTTATTTTAAAACAAACAAATAAAAAACAGACCACAAAGCTCACCTTTTGACATGAATAGTTACATGTTTGGGATTAAATCAAAAAGTACAGCTTTCTGTGGCCTTCCTCTGGGAATGTAAAGGGGCAGTTTGCCCAAGACTATAACATTAAAAGGCCCATACAGGAGTTACCAGGGGATGACATGCAGATGTAATAGTGTTTATCTGTCTTTATTTCAGCTATGGCTGAGCTTGGGTGTGAGCCTGGCAGTCCTGGGCTCCTTAGCTAGCCTGCCAATATAGGAAAACCAAGAATCTGAGCAAAGCAGGGGATAAGCAGGGTGTAATACCAAGAAGTTGTGAAGGCAGATTGTAGCTGCTGGTAAGATTCTAGTCCTGAGCAGCATTCTTGAGGTGAGGTGGGAACATTTCTCTTCTCAGTCTTGTTAGACTACTTTATACACTGAAAAACCAACAGAAAATGTCCTTTGGCTTTAAGGCTAGTTTTGTGGTGCATAAATATTTTTATACTAGTATTGCAGCTGAACTTGTGAGTCTGAATGTGTTAGCCTTTCAGGATGGCTGCAGGAAAACTGGAAGCGTGTCAGCTTGGGGTCATCCCAACCTGATTTTACTGCACGTGGGTGGGCCTTTAACTTCTCTGTCAAGGGCATAGCATTCACGAGTTCCTCTAACAGCAACATCCAACAGGGAAAACTGTTATCACTTCTACTGGGTATGTGCCTGAATAGAGGTAATATGGATGATGTGGCTTTGCCCTTGAAAAGCCAGGCTGCAGTACGCTCTCAGAAAGTGAACTCAGAAGGACATACAGATCCTTGCTACTGACAAGCTGGGATCAGCTTTCTGCATCATAATTGTCTTCTCACAAACAGGTTTAAAAAAAAAGAATAGATTAACGACTGCACTTAATAATGGCACTGCTAACTCATGTCTGCAGTAGATGTTAGAGAAAAACTATGCAATCCTTGCTTTACCAGCTCTGAGGGTGCCACAGAGATCTATAGTCAGAGGCACAGTTCAGATCTGAAAGAGATAGGTCAGTGTCTGGAAGACAGAGCAGCCATATTTGTTTAGGAATTTATAACATACCTCAACTCCTTGAGAACATTGCTGCAGCCAAGGACAGCTCACAATGCTGACACATCTCTTTTAGGACTGACAAATTGACGGCACAAACACACTTGTTATCAGACATGAAAAATGTTTTGGAAAAGACCAATGGACACCCGATAAAAATGTGGATTTTCCTGGAAAGGAATGCCCACTTCAGTTTGAAAAGCACCTTTGGTCTTAGTGTTGCCAATGCTAACTGAAAGAAACAAAAATTGTGAAAATGCTGATGCTTCTGAGAAGATCAGCTAGACAGATGTTCTGATCCATACTGTATGGCAAGAGATTGCATCGTATGGAAATGTGTCATCGGACAACAAGCTCAAATGCCAGCCTGCCTTTCTTCCTTCAGAAGGAATCATTTCCAAATTAATCGAATGTTCCAGGAAACTGTGAAGTGTGAAACTACCTGTATGGACCCCCTTTTTGAGCTCTGACATATGATCCATCTGATTACAATGAGCAAAAAAATATTTAAGCCATTTCCGCATAACTTGGATGATGTATGGAGCTTGTTTCTGGACTGATCACTGCCTTTTGAAATATAGGCTATTCATCATCTTCTCTCCATATGCCCACAGAGAGCCATCTGTCAAGGAGGCTGATGTCAGCATTTCCAAGAAAGACGGTGAAATCTCCACCTTCCAAATGTAGTTGCAGTTTTAAAATATATAGCCCAGCTTTGAGGGTGGTAGTACTGAGGAACTGGGCAAAAGATCTTGCTCCATCTGAGTCTGCAGTTGTGCCCTAAACACTGAAACTGGTTTAATACCTATAAAGAATATGTCAAATACATTTTTTGTAATCTTCCCTTCATGCTGTACTTTTTACTGCTCCATTAAAAGCCCAGGAGGAGAAATGTTACAGGACCTTGTATACTGTGACTTCATAAGGCTGCAGATGGAGAATGCCACTAAAGAGAGTCAAAAACCCCACATATTCTTGTGTTTCTAACACCATAGCATTAAAAACCTATTTGCCATGCTTGTAGTGACACTTCTATTATACCGTCCTCAGTGCAGCATTACTAAAGCATTCCTCATGCAGCTAGCAGATATTACCTTAATGCAACTAAGCAGAAATCCCTTCCCAGCCTTGATAGTCCCTGTGCAGCTGAGGAAGCTGAAATGAGAAGTCTAGCTGTAAAGGAGAAGTGGTGTCTCCAGAGCTTTTTTTTTTTTTTTCCATTGTTTACCCAAACTTTTGGTAAAGGACAAAGCTCTTGGCTTTCAGGTGCTTCTACTGCACTCATGTATAAGATGAAGGTCACATTTCACATGACAAGGATTATGGCATCTTGTTTACCTGCATGTAGAAACTGGAAGGCTGAGATCAGACTATATTATGCTGTCTAAACATTTATTTTGCAAGGAAGTCTTGATATATATAAGGACTCCCTGACATCCTCTTTTAAACCATGCCAACTCTCTACCAGTAAATGGAAGAAGATTTTAGATATAGGTATATAAAATCTGTATTTAGAAGCAGGCAAATCTGTAGACCACTGTACACTTTAAGACAGATCACCTGGAGAAGGGAGATGCAAGCAGGGAGAGGAGGGAACTCAAGTTTAGTAAAACTTGTGCAACTGCTAGACATTTTTGTACTTTTATAACTTTTCTTGAGCCAGAACTGACTGAAGACATCCCAGATGTAAAGCTATCAATGCCAATCGGTGTGCCTTCTCCTTGACTGCAGGCATGCCTGCATACACTAATGGAGCCCCTATTCTGTTGGGACTGAGGAAGGCTCCCTAGCAGGGCTAAGGAGAGCTGGGGAGCTATGAAACCTCCACCTGGCACTGCTGCAGTAGAGTTGGTCAAGTACCAACGCCATGCGAGCTTGAGATGTTCAGTGCTGCGGCAGCCTGCTCCTGTCCTTACTGTATGGCAGCCTTCCTGCCCAAGCTCTGGAGTCAGTGATGGGAAAGGGGAGAGGAAGTGGATGGGGAGGTTGGTTTTGCTTCTCTATTGACAAGGCAACTGCCCAGCTATTGGAAGCAAGCCCTGCTTGTTTTGTGAGTCCAGTCTGTTCTTACATGATGGAGCACACAGCCAGCAGAAATCATTATTGATATTCCTCTGAAGAAATGACTCTCCAGTGAGGTGACAACCATATTTGAATAGGGAGTGTCTGGATTATTTTCTCCAAACTGTAACGCTGTATACAGCCAGAGAAAAACTGATAACGAGTGTTCTGCCAATGACTAGGCCTAACACAAATGACACAACTAGCAGAAAGATGAACCAATAAGTGGAATGCATTGAGTACAAAAAAGGTCATGCCATGAATGATCGCTGGGGGTATGAACAAGTCAATTAGTTCGCATACAACCGATATTACCCCCAACGATCCCAAAAAAGACATAATCCGACTGACAATAGGTGATACAAACAGAGAGCCAAGGTTTCCCGTGGATGGAAAGGGAAACAGCCAGATCAGAAGGTTGAACAAATAAGATAAAGGTGCTCACATGGCGACTCTCACCCATCTAGCCCACATTCACAAAGGTCTGAACTGACCGGGACCCAGCTCCAGGGAGAGCCAGGAGGTCTCTTCTTAACCAGGAAGCTCTGTGGAGCGTGTCCACTTCACAGACAGACGTTACTCCCTTCCTGCAAGTGGTCCCAGCTTTTATCCCCAAGCAGACACCTGACCTTTGTTCACTCACTGCGGGACCCCTGGGGCTCATTTCCCTTATGGCTCCCCCTGCAGGGCTGGCCGCACCCTGGGGGGAAGCTATAAGGCAAACTCACCACCTCTTTATGAAGGGCTGTGGGAATCACCCATGTGTCAACCTGAATTTGGGGCTCAGGGTTCAAACCCCAGCATTTCAAATGAGACAGATATTGAGGTCAAATACGTTGCAGTCAGTTGGTGGCTGTTTCAAAAGTGAGATGTTCTAAAGTTGCTTTTATACAAAAAATGTCAGGAACAGTTGGGGATTAATTACAATTTTAAGCAGACAACACCATTCCTTATGCCGGAGTCAATGTAATTAAAAGCATGTGAGAGTGAAGAACATAGAATGATAAAACAACCTAAAAGATCATCTAATCTAACCTTCTGTGGGAAAGGGAATCTAGATGAGATTATCTACCATCCTGCCCTGTTACGTCATGAAAATGTCCAGTGGTGGGGACTCCACTACAGCCCTGGTGAGGTTGTTCTCACTGTAAAAAGAAATCTTTATCAAGATGAAATCTCTCCTGAGGTTGGGGGTAGATATATGAACAATAATAAGGAAGGCTGTATATAGCTGTCATGTATAGCAGCAGGATATGTTCAATATTCTTAGGTTTAGGGTCTGCTTTTCTTTTTTTTCAGTTACCTTTAGAGCTGTTGACCTCTGGACAATGAAACATAAACGAGGCCAGACCACGCGTACCTCAAAAGCTATCTGTACACTTAAAATTGCTGCTGTCTCTGAACATCTCCATGAACTTCTCCACACTGGCGATCTGCTGATGTATTACCAAATTGCCTATCTTTGTTATGTCTTTCTGAAGTTTATTGCAGTTCTCTGCTGACTGGCTTTTATCACCTCTCTGCTTGTCCCTCTTTCCAGGGTGTGAACAAAAAAGTCATTCAGGTTTATGAGGTACAATCTGCTCTTTGCAGGCCCATGCTGTTGCTGTTTATTTAGCAGTTGTGTGCTTTCTGCTTCCAGATTAATTCCCTTATCATTTGGTTGGTTGTTTTTAACAGTCCTGATGTCAAACTAAGTGATAATGTTCTAGACTTTGCCCATCTTTATTACACAATGGTACTACATTTGCACTCGGAGCCGTTTCTAATTAATTTTAAATAAGTAAGTGCTAATGGTATCTTAATTTCTCCCTGGCAGTTCTAAAAAAAACTAGCAGAGGTGTGACCCTGCTGCCTTGAGCTTTGTGAGAAATCGCTGCGTGAGCTTGGGTAGGGGAAAGCCAAAGAGGTCTGAGGGTAAGCATTCCTTTTCAGAGGATGCTGGCTTCTCAGCGCACAACAGCTAATATCCTTGGATGCAGTCCTTGGTCCATTTATTTTACAAGCATAGACATAAACTCTTCTCACCTCAGAACATAATGGCCACATCCAAACTGAAATCTGGATGCTGGCAAGGAGCCCAAGTACTTTACTGATGTGGTCTGGCATATGCCATGCTCCTGAACTGCCACGTTTTCTATTCTTTGTTTTTCTTAAAATAGAGCCTCCCAAATAGGCAAATTACCTGTAAGTTATTTATGAGTTACACTCTGCAACCCAGAAGGTACCTAGGGGCTTAGTCTAGATTTTGTGTTGTATATGGTCCATCTTTGAGTTATACTGCCAGAAGTCAGTAACCTGTATTCATAAAGGCAAAGATGTGGGAGAAAGTAGCAAACACTTTGCAGTAAGCAAGTTCACTACCAGCTGGCAAAATGATAGAAGGAAATTCCATCTTAAAGTGTAGCCTTTTATATTTACTTTTGCTTATTAGCAGTCTTCTGAAAGTGTATCCTCAAAAACATAAAACAACATAAAATGAAAAATCAGTTATAATCAATGACAAGCAGGTGACTTGTCTTGAAAACTTCAAACTCCTCCTTTTTTGTTTAAAAAATAATTCCTCAAACTACTTAGCATCTGTATTCCCCTCCTTAATAATTAGTGCATTGAACCAAAACTGTGCTTTACAGTGGCAATTGCCTTTTATCTGAGAATTGAGCTGCCACATTAAACCTCCTTTTAATTCCAAACTGACAGCATTTTCCTTCCTTCTAATTGCCACCATGAAATGTTAAGTCTTTTCTTTTGCTCCACCTTAATTTTATATTTATAGCTTCATCACCTTCCTCCTACTAGGTGGAAGGAAGAATGTTACAGGAAAGAATGTTTTGTTTCTCAGCTTTCTTCTACATTTATTTGTGCCTCAGCATTATTTCTCTTCTGTGTCACAATGCTCCTTTATTCCAGCTATTTTTTATCAAAACATAGCTACGTGTCCCTGTGGAAAACTGCTTTAAGCTCAAGAGATTGTGCTGCTTTACAGTCACTCAGATAAATATCTGAAAGAATTAATAATTGTATCCAACCAAGAGTACTCTTTATCTGTCTTCTTCAGGCACAGTTAAACTGTCTCCGATAAAGTTATTGCCCATGGATTAGAATTAGGCCTGTATTTTGTAAGTCTCCATTGAATTTCATCTTTTGATACCTGGAAAAAAATGTTCTATCAGTTGCATTTCCCTTTATGGGACATCCATAAATTTGTGAAATAAATGTATTTCCTCGCAGATGTGACTGGTGGTGACAGCAAGAAAAAGTTTACTTGATTTGAGTCTTTATCACCTCTGGATTAAATGTGTGACTGCTGTAACCCTAGAGTCTTTCCGGCCTAGAGATAAAAAGCAAGTGACATTTAAACTAATATTGTTCTTTAAAAGCCAGAAGATTTTATTTAGAGAAGAGACACAGGTTCACTAATAAAAATGAAGAAATAACCCACCAATTTGCTTAGCGATACTGGACTTAAAAGCACAGTGGAATATTAACAAAATATTGTAAACCTGTTGTAGAATTCCTCATATTTTAAAGTTTTTGGCCAGAGCTTACAGGTATTTTTTTTAACAGCCTAAGTCATACAATACTAGTGTTAGATTTGTACAGCCCATCCACACAGAGGTACAGGCCTTTTTACCCAGACAACAGAAAAGCTACAGTGAATTTCAGAAGTATCGGAGTTAATGTCTACGTAGAAGTGTAGTGAACCACATATCTCTGAAATAGGTACCTAGTAGATATGGGTATTTTGTTTGGAGGGCCTGTCTTTTAAACATGTTAGAACTAAAAAGAGACGATGAAAAGCAAAAGAAACAAGAACAAGCCACAGTGAGCTGAAATTCTGAGTCATCTTATGAGTTGCTCTAAATTTTAAATACCTCAGGTGATTATCCTTTGTTTCACAATACGTACAGGATATCTAAAGGACTGTTCTGAGGACCATCTGTGCAGCACAACTAGCAATTTTTTAAACATCTTCACAGGAGTGCTATTCCAGAGTTGTGTCTTCTGAACAAACCTATTTTTTTTGACCTTGGTGTTAAAGCAAGTGGGCTGGAGGCTGTACTCAACAAGGAAATGTCAGCTACAAAGTGCATGTCCCCTGTTCCTCTCACAAACATACACCTGGTTCCATCTGTTGCTTACAATATTCCTGGTCTTGGAATTAAGGCTAAGGCAGGCAATTAACTAGACATTTTCAGATGATTGCTATATACACTGCATTTCAACGTTATGATATCAAATTTATAATTTTTTACTTTGGTTGTTGTCCAAGCCTTTCCAGTATGCCTTCCATTCCCTTTTCCACCTACCAGTTTGAGAGGCCATCTGTCTTCCCAGAGAAAGTTAAAGAGCTGATGTATGAAAAGCACCAGCTCCTTTTAAAATAACTTTCTCTACTGTCTTGTATAAATGTAATTTTACAGTGATCAGACTATGTTTCTTGTTGCTCCTCTTTAGTACAGGCAAGATTTCTTAGCTATTGAGGGTGTTACTGTTACATAGATGTTGTTTGGGGTTTCTCCTTTGAGTGCAGTGCTCTGTGAAGACATCAGTTGGAAAAAATCTGGTGTTCTTTCATAAAGATTTTCCCTTCTGGTTTGAAAGTGACATATGTGTAGGATGAAAATGATGTATTTCTTCAAGAGGACATGCTATTTTTTGCTATTTGAGATCTGTACAGTCTGTTCATGTTCCATAAAAGATGAATGTAAAAGGCTTTCTGTTTTTCTTGTTTGAAATTCCTGGAGAAAGTCTACACTATTCCCTATGATATTATAGAAAGAAATTATGTCCCAGAAAGGTATTAAAAAGTAACATGAAACAAATTCTGTTGTGCAAGAGAAATAATAGATGTATCCCAGCTGGGTTCCTGGGCTCACTTAATTTTCATTTACTTTCATCCCATCAATTCTTTGCAGTTCTGCCTGGTAGCTGATATATTACATCAGGGAAATTACTGATGATTTCTAAAACCTATTTCAAGGAAAACGTTGAATGTAGCTAAAGACTCAGCACAGAAGTGACACAAAGAAGTAGCTCTCCTTCTCCCTTATCTGTAAGGACTGTCCTGCAAATCACTGTAAGAGTTTCCTTCCTTGATTACTGAAAATATTAGGGATGCTGCTTACATAATAACACTGAAAGACTTGGGGTTAGGAAAGATTTATGTCAAGCTTTTGATCTAACCAACAAGACCTTAAAAATCCCCAAATTTATATAAAAAAAAAGGTGAAATACTTTTTAAGGCTTTGGTTTCATATCTTGTGAGCTACAGTTTACTCTTATGTGGATGTTGAAAGTAATTTTACTTTCTCTTCATATCCATATAGAAAGGCACGTTATATAAGTTTAGCTAATCCATATATAAAGTATGTGGTGCTAAACTCTATGCTATCTGTACAGTGATTAATTAAAGGAAATCCATATGAGAAATGCATCCTCATTGCATGTCTGACTTCTGAAGGGTAAGTTAACCACTCCTCTATGTTTTGTATCTTTGGAAGACAAGAATGAATGCTTCATTTCTAGTAAAACAGATGACACTGCTTATGAAAGAGATTCAAAACAGATAATCAAGGTATAAGATTCCCCTTCTGAGTTTTTCCTACATTTCACACCTTCCCTGGTAAGTTAATCTAAGGACTGGGAATAGGATTTCTCCAGTGACAGTTAATCAGTTTCAAAAGTGCAAATGTATAGAAGTTTTTGTTCTTACTATTCCTTATAGCAGTTAAGTATTAATGTAGTATCCTGAATAGCATGATTTGGTGTGTTATAGGATACAGAGAATACATGAATAGTTAACAATGCCAGAAAAACTGGTAATAATACTGTTCTTAGGACAGAGAGATTCTGCCTCTGTTTTCCAGCTCTGATTGGTATTTCTGCAATGGAGAAAAAATACATGCGCCATTGAATGAAATGAAACAAAGTAGTGGCCAGTGGTGTTTAATGATTCCCATATATTGCAACTCAATGCATATCATTAGATTGTTTTCCCTTTTAATTTGAACAAGATTGAATGCAATTGCTTTAACTGTAATGAGTTGTATTTTTTTCTCACAGAAATGTTACACAAAAGTGTTATTATAAAGAACAGAAGGAGCAGTTAGAGTTTTTTCAGGGTTTTTCTTTTTTTTTTTTTTTCTGCATAGGTACAGACTGATCACTCTTTTCAAATTTCCAATAGTTTTTGACACATCTATTTTCATTTGGAATTTTTTCTTTTTTTAAAAAGATAGAGTGACCTGCCCAGAAAAAGGATGAGAACAACCCTCTCACTGTTTATTAACATTATGTAACATTATACAACATTAAACAGTTGAGCAATATTCAGAGTTTCAGAATAGACACTTCTATATTTCTAGGTATTCTGGTGCAAACTGTATAAAACATATGGCTAAGCTAATAAATGTTCATTGACTCTTTCTCACCCTGTTTATTCAAAGTGAACGTGTGTACTTTGAAATAAAAATGTGGTTTTGCAGAATGGCCTTGGTCAGGAATTTGTCTTTTCTGTAGGAAAAATGTTTCTGTTAGGGAGGAAAGAAGATACTCTGTTGGTCAAGTGGCAAAGAGTTTCCTGCTGATGCTATGAAGATATAAATCATCAGTCACAGGAAGATGCCCTACGTTTGCAGGCTGTACACAAAGCAGCTCTTTTGGCTTCTAGCTCTTTAACCAGTCCAAAGCATCACCTGCCTGCTTTGCTCCAGGTCTTCTTCTGTAGTGATTCCTAATAACGGCTAGAGCACTAAGACTGAGCGGTGGAGCAGTATGCTGACTTTGAAATGAGCTGTCTTATTTCTATTGATTTATAGGCAAAACTTGTTCAAATTACAGAGAAAGTGATAGATAACAGGCTTACTGCTTATCTGCTGTATGCCCCTTAAGTACCTCTTAAGTATTGGTGATGATACTTCTAAAATCAGAGACTCTCCAGGTATTTAAAGGATACTGATTCTCCTTATGCCTGTTGGAGCCAGCCATAAAATAGTGTTTATCTCTTGTAGGTGCCTTCAGCACGATATCTAACCAGAATTTGTCAAGCTGGATGAGGCTTTTGGAGTAAGGAAAATGCTTTGACAGTACAGGTGTGAACAAAAGAACCCCAAATTCTAGAGGACTTACCTTTTACTTGGCTAAATAACCCAGGAGTTGATTAACAAGACACTAGGGGACAGTGATTTGGTCCTGCCCAGTTATTTCATAATGGACTAATTATACTAATAAGTAAAGGTTTAACTATATTTACAGCAATCCTTACTTTATTCCAGAGGCTATGAGCTGAATATTTCCTTCTGTTTCTCTCCTCTGACTCTACAGATACAGCCATAACTGAAGTACTTGAAATTTCCTTGAGGTAAAAAAATTTACTCTAGCTAGGATCAAGTTACAGTATACTAAAGATATAAGCATTTTAAACAATGCAAGAAAATAGGGATTTATTAAAATTATTTTTTAGGAGATTCTGTTAAAACATATGCAATGCATATCCTGAATATCTGTGAGATGTGTATCTTAATCCAAAGGCCAGAAACTGAGAATAGAAAGTATGAAGTGTGATTTTTTCAGTTAGTATTTGGGTTCTCTTCAAGAGCTGAAATGACATTTTTGGTTAGTTTTTTAAATCACTCTTATGCCTAATGAGTGAACAAAATAAAACTGCTTTCCATGGAGAACTAAAGGGCGTTCCTCAAATCTCAGGGAACAGCAGGCTGTGGTGCTGCTTCTCAACACCATCTGTTCTTTGGGTTTGAAATGATTTATGGGAATTGAAATGTTCGCATTTTCCTGTTGACAGTTCAACTTCAGCAATATGTTCTCAGACAACAATGAAAGTCTAACCACATATATACTACCACTAAAGGTTATTCTCCTAAAATTGTTATGCCATATATTGAAGATAGAAACCTATATCAATAAAATGTTATTCACCTCAGTATATAAATATACTGAAAAGAAGCTATTAGTCTTCCTTGCTTCCACTCCACCAGTCACTTTGGATAGATATTCAAAGTATTCACTTGAAGTGTTTTTAAAAACTCTGAGAACTTACATCAACCTTCATGGGAATAGGGTCAAGTCAACACTGAGTATTTGTTGATCTCTCTGCTCCCTCATATGCTTCTTGAAATTCTTTTCTAGAAAGAAAGAAAAAAAAAAAGTTTGCCACACCTCAGCAAAATTTATGGTGCTGGTCTCTGCCATATTATTAAAACTTGTCCTTTATCCTGTTTGAGGATGCTTTTGCATTCAGAAATATTATCTTCTCACTCAGCTGTTATTTTCCTAGCTCAGATTTGAAATATGCAATTTCATTTTCATATATTCTATGCTACTAGCATATAGGCAGGTCTCTTCTGAGAGTAAGTAACAGTAGGGCTCCGTGTGAAAGAGTGAGTTGGGAGCTATGTTCTGCAGCCTCCCATCCTAAATCTGACCATCAGGGAGGAAGCACTGAACAGTTGGAGGCTAGCCACAAAAATGGCAATTTCATTTTGAAATAAATTTGTGAATAAAACCGCTAAAATTCTAGAATGAAAATTCTGAAGCTTCAAACTTCACACTTGTTTTGTGATAGAACAAAATACTTCCGATTACTGTCACAAAGTTCAACACAACTGTTGTTTGAAAAGAAAACTGGAGTATCTTGGGTCCTGAGCCTCACATCAACTTCCAGAAGAGTTTGCTCCACCTTCACCCTGGTGACCAAGGTGTGAAAAACCTGCCTTTAATTCCTTACAGAGCAGTTTTTCATCTTGGTTCTCTGACTGAGGCAGTGCATGAGTCTAAGCATGAGCTTCCTACACTGCCATCAGATTCTCAGTCACTTGGCTAAAGCATTCAGAGGTCAGTTTTCAAGTGAACTCTGAGTTTCTGAAGATTTCTGGTGAAACCCCTGCATCTACATGAAATTAAAATGGTCACAGTTCCAACTTGATTAACAGAACACATTGATAAAACCTTGGTTGTATGCTGACTCAAGGCAATTATCCACCATAACAGTTTTTACATCCAAAATTGCCCAGGTCTATTTACAGTTAGTATCTTATTTTTCTAGCAAATCCAGCCTCTCATTTGTTGTCTTTCCTATTGCCTCTGTGAGTTGGTTCAATGCCAGCCTCACCCACTGCCTTTGTAAAGATTTTAATTGAGCTTTAGTTCCTCAGCTCCTTCACTCATTCATTATTTCTTCATCTCTGGATCTTTGGCATTATATCTGTCTTTCTTGCATTTATTTTTGGTTTTTACTCTGCAGTTCTGAAGAAAATACCCAGGGGTAAAAACCCAAAAGCTATGAGAACATTAAACATAATAAATGATATGCAATTTATCAAATTATATTCAAATATGTGTATAACAAATGCTATATAATCTGGGTAAAATCAAAATAGCTACTTATATCATGTAACCATTTATGAGATGAACAACATAATCTCTAGGAAGCTGTTTACCAGTTTCCTTAAATGTTCAAAGTATGTCCGCTTCCGTAAGGCATCAAGTTTAGAATGCTTCTGTATGGACTAAGAGCTCTGCACAGAAATACTGTAGGATCAAATCCCTGGTAAACACAATTGCAAAATGCTTATAAGATAAAAAGTGCATTTGTAAGCATAGCTAGTTCACAAAGGGTAGTAACCTGCTGGGACAGATTGATGGGATTTTTTTGCCTGTATTGACAGAAATCTACCCTTCAGTGAAAATCACAGATTGAAATCCTGCTTATCTTTGGCAGTAGAGATTATTTAATGTGTGTTCCTATTTTACTTCACTATGAACTTCCTACCAAGAAAAGATAATTTTTAATCATGCTAGGTCTCTTTTCTTACACTTCATATCCTGTATGTTTTATTCAGAGCATACAGTCTTATGAGAGCACATCTTCTCAGAACAGTTTTTTTTAATACAGTGACAGATGATGTTCATATTTCAACAGCATCAAACATAACAGCTTGGTTCTACTTAATCATCTGCCTTTTTTTGTTTCATTTCACATTGAGTTGTAATTGCACATTGAAAAAATTCTAAAAATCTGATCTAATGTCTAAGTAAAAACCAAGAATTTACTGAAGAAAAAAAGAATACAATATTTGATAGGCAGAGAAATACATTAATTATATGCAACATAATTTTTTTTTTTTTTCTTCCAGTGGCTGTCCTATTGTCTGTATTTCCAGTTCATGAGGATCTGGCTTAGTAGCTGAAATGCAGAACACCAAGATGTCTTTTCTCCTTCTCCATTGCTTGGGAAAAAAAGGTCTTTCATTACCTTCTACTGATCCTTTCTGGACGATTGCATTAATCATATTTCTTCTTTTTCTGTGGAAGATTACAATAACAAGAACTTGTGTGGGATGGGATGAAGTAAATAGGAAAGGATGAAACACATTTCTCAGTGGGGGAAGATTCTAGTGCGAGTACTGAAATATAACCTGTTACATCTTCAAACACCTGGTATCCACTTTATCAAATCTAAGGATGGGGCAGGAAATTTGTCTAAGTAACTATGCAACATACAATAAAGCTTCAAAAATTTAAAAACAAACAAAAAAAAATTAATTTGCAGGCTTTCAGTCTGATTCTGCCTTTAAGCTGAATTTAGCATGTTTCAACTTACATTTCTCATCACACTTAAGTTCAATATTCAGGAAACACCACTAGCACCTACACTTTCCTGTGTTGCAGCCAAATAGAAATCACATAATAAGTTTAGTCCTCATAACACCTGCTACCTGAAGAACATACTCCTTTGAGACACTATTACACTGAGCTTTCCTACATCTTCAACAGACTGTATGAATAAAGCCGTGGGTCCTTCAAGAGCTTTAATATTCTCTGAAATAAAAGTGACAAATATACAAATTGCACTTTGTGAACACAGTATGACACATTTCACAGTTTACCACCTAAATAATCTCTATCTGTCTCTGGAACTAAGTTGTCATCCTGCACGAAGTGCAGATAAATTTTCTGCAGATTTTTTTAAGTGAAGCTGGACAAAAGCAGAACTCCTGGTCTTAAAAATAACAAATCCTGACTTTATTACCTTTCTTTTAAGAGTTCTGGTGTCCAAACCTGTCCTACATTCAGCAAAGTATTTATATGGTTAGGTCCTGCCTGGTTTTACCCCATGGGTGGAGAAGACATTGACTAGTAATGGATATTACAGTAATATCTTCCCGTTTTTTTCTTCCCTCAGTAATAATGGGATAACATCGTATAGGACATCCACAAATGAATTATTAATTTAATAGAAATTAATGTGGACTGTTTTAAAACACTTTATTCTGCCCCACTTATTCAGCCTTTAATACCTGCTAACCTACCTTGAACTGTTAAACTATGAATATTTTCTTTATTAAAGGATGACACATGGACGTCTAAAGTTATCCCTTAAAATATTTTTTACTAGACTGAATAAAACAGAATAATGAAAGAAAATAATATTTAACATTGGCCACTATTTCTAAAGTAACCGAACAAGAGTAACTTTGTATTATCATGATTAATTTATATAATAACAGAAATATTGTTAGAAAATTATTGCAGCTCCACTGATGTCATAGATTCAGTATTGCTTTGAGAGATGTGTATTGGAATCAGGATCCTGAGATATACAGAATCAGGAATCTATATTTAGAGATATATAGAATCAGGAATCTATTATATATTTTATTTTATTTCAGTCCTATCATGGTGGTAGTTCAGTGAATGCTACCTCTTACTCATTGAAAAGTCTAACTGTAGTTATAAAGCATTGCTATTCATTTTTATTTTACATAGCCAAATGAATTTTTCCCCTCCCCACAAATATCATTAGTTTTATTCCTATAGGAAATTATGTCTTTAGAAAAATTGAGATTTTAGAGCTTTTAATACACCCTTCACAATCTGATGTTCTTGGCAATTTACATAATAAAAACATGATATATAAAACAAATATGTGCTAGTCTTGTCCACAGGGAAAACATAGTATAATTAATTTTTGCTCTCTTTTTTTTTCCTTGACAATCTAAGCCTTGGTTGCTCAGTATAAATTCTAATTATTAGAGAAAGATGACAGAATCAGGATGCAGAATAGAAAGAAGAGGCCAAAAGCAAAAGGCTATTCCCAAGATAAAGAAGCCATCAAAATGTTAATAAGTCCTATTCCAAAAGGGTATTATTGTCTCTTTGTTCGGCTTTATTTATAAACACACACATCTGAAGCAGTGGTTCCATCTGCACAGACTAAAAAGCTCTGTGTCCAAAATAAACACTGCTCCAGAACCTACAGAGAATAAAAAGCCCTGCTCAGTTAGACAGCTTTCACAAAAACCACTGGACTGAATAATTACAAAAGTCTCCAGAAATTTAAAGTTTAGGTGGAAAGCCTTCTTTGCACAGAAGTCATTCTGAATCAGCTAGACAGGAGAGAACGGAATAACAGAATTCTCTAGCTGATCTCAGTCCAGTGGATGTCCCAGTGAAGTAATAACCCAACATCATCCTGTTTTGCCAATGATCAGGCCCAACAAAAATGATACCACCAGCAGGAAGATGAACCAATACACAGACTGTATTGTAGACAAGGACATTCCTTGAATGATCGCTGGGGGTACAAACAGATCAATCAGCTGGTACATAATTGACACCACCCCCAATGATCTCACAAACGACGTTACTCGGCCCACAACAGGTGGTACAAACAGAGACCCGAGGTTGCCCATAGTTGGCATGGGAAACAGCCAGACCAGCAAGCTGAACACATAAGAGAAAGGTGACCACATGGTGACTCTCACCCGATCGGCCCGCGTTCACAAAGGTCTGAACTGACTGGGGCCCAGCTCCAGGGAGAGTCAGGAGGTCGGCCCTGAACCAGGAAGCTCTGGGGAGTGCACTCCACAGACAGACACTCCTGAGTCCCTGCAAGTGGTCCCAGCTTTTATCCCCAGGCAGACACCTGCCCTTTGTCAACTCAATGCAGGACCCCTGGGGCTCATTTCCCTTATGGCTTTCCCTGCAGGGCCGGCCGCACCCTGGGGGGAAGCTATAAGGCAAACTCACCACCTCTTGATGAAGGGCTGTGGGGATCACCCATATGTCAACCTTAATTCAGGGCTTGGGGTTCAGACCCCAGCTTTTCACAGCCTTTATGAGATCCTAGAAAAAAAAGAAACTGAGTTGGCTTGTCTGGTTTTTATGGACAGGTTGGGTTATTTTGGGAAGGAAATGTGGAATCCATGCAAGTTCTTGATGTAACATCCATCCCTTATTAAAAACTGTAAAGGAAACAGGAAGAAGGAATGCACAAGGCAGAAGGGGGTGTGGAGGGAAAAATCTCCAACCCAAACCCAAGACAAAGAAAAATCAGGAAAGGATAACTCTTCAGTGAATACAAGAAGTTGCATAATTCTAACTCTTCCCTCAAGGAAAGTTCCTTTAACTTTGGTTGCAGAGCGAAAACCAGAGCAGGATATTTTAAGCGTTTGTCATAGTGGGAAGCTCACGGCGGGAACAGAACCCGCAGCATGCACCATTGCTGTTGCTCTCTGGGGACTGCGTGTCACATAAAACTGGGCAAGGCATTGAAGCAGAAGGACTTTGACAACAGGGGTTTTGTTTTGGTTTTGCATTTGTCTCTTTCTTTTTACTTTCAAAATATCAGCCAGTGACATTTTATGTTTGTTCATTTAAAGAATGGATTGTCAGACTAGGAACAAGATAATGGCATTAGTTTAAAGACTTGGACTTCTTGAATGAAGCACCACTAGGCTCCAACAAATAACATTGCTCTGCCAGAAAGCAAAAATGGGCAGACAGTTAGCAGGCAGCTGAAGCAATTAATTTGCAGAAGACAACCTTACCTGCGGAGTTATCTTGTGTTCCTCTGCCTTGGAATAAAGGAAGAAATATTTTAGGTTCTGTTAGATAGACTTCTAGCTTTGCACATATGAGACTCATATTTTGCATATTATTTTTCTGAAACACTTTATCTCGTATAATATGCTTGACCACTTTCTCAATTTTTAAAATGCGTCTGGTTGTATTGTAATCAGACACCAAATAAATTAAAGGTAGAACCCACAACTTACAACTCATTCCAGACCTCATCAAATGCACACCAGACCTTAATTATAGCCTCCATCTTTGTGTCTTGATGGTGAAACAGCACTAATATTTATCAGGATGGTGTGTGATATACTTGATATGCCTTCCTGAAGAAATATTTATGTGGAATTCCTGAGTAGAGAGAGAAAAATAATATGGCTGTATCTGTCACGATATAAAATGAGTATTCTTATCCTGTGGTCCCAGTTTACTTCCTTGGCCACAGGGCAGTTCTGCCATTTGAATGTGGAACTGGAAAATGGCAATGGTTACGTCTGGTCATGAGTCATATTAGGTGTAATTTGTTTTAAGAAGTGAAAGAGCATTATACCAGACCAAAGAGAAAAGCATAGGAACCTTCATATAATATGTCTCATTCCCCAAATATTGATGAAGATTTAGTGACATTACTGACATAGAATTTTCTTCCATTCTTCTACACCTTCTGCGACTTCTATTTCTTATCACACCATCCCTACTACTTGGAAAATGTGTAGCTTTTCAAGCGGGGATCATGAGATAAACCTAAGGTGTCTAGGATGTTTCCTATGTATTTCTATACTCAGATTTTGGTGCCTTCCAATTGGAGGCGTATTGAATCTCCTGACTTTAAAGTATTTGTTTTTATTATTGATGAGCAACAGTTGTTCATTTGTGTTTGGATCTAGTCCTTCATTCAGAGCCCAATTTTTAGCAAGTCACATTCCAGTCCAAATTCTCCTATTACTTTAGACATTTTTGTGTGGATGTGCATAGTTCTGGTGATTGTCTAAAGCTTCAGTGAGTCAACATAGTAGATAGGGTAGATGTAGGTCACAATAAATTGTCTTATAAACAGATATGTTAATGGATGCTAATTGTCACTGAAATTGAAGAGGTTAAAACAATCTTTTATCTTCAAATATTACTTCTTTGTTTCAAATAAGTTGTTAATTATATTGAATAAAGACAAATAATCTTACATACCAATATCTTAGATAACAAATAAATCATAAAATTCAGTAGAGTTGTGACACCTTGACATATCACATATGAATGTGTTAAAGCATGCCACTAGACTAGCATTGGCTTCAATGTAAAGGGACTTGGCCTAGTATGAGCTGATACTTTAAGAGACAAATATCTCTACAAGATTTTGCATTCAAGAAATTAAAAGATAGGTCAATGTTTTCTACAGTATAGAACATCAGTGGAATGTGGAATTTTAAAATACTGAAGTAAGATCAATGCTTGTGTCAAGTACCTTCTATGAGATCTGAGGAACTTGGCTGTGTGACTGTGCTTATTATTCAGTAGTGTAAGTAGTGTGGCAATGGCCAGTGAACTATATCTAAAAATCGTTGAACACATAGACATAACTTGTCTTTGACCATAACTAGGTTCATAGGATCATGGGATAATTCAGTTTGGTAGGGACAACAGGAGGTCTCTAGTCCAGCCTCCTGCTTACCTACTGACATATGAACATCTTCTAGATGAAGGACAAATGTTAGAGGATGTGTCAAACCTTGTTTTTAAAAGAGGAGGACACTTCAATGTGTGAACATTTAGCCATCTTGACTACAAGGAGACAAAGATGCTCAAGAGAACTCCCACAAATCACTTGGGTGCATGATGAAACCACAGGCAAACATCTCTTTCTGTGTCTTTTCAATTACTTCTGTTTCTGCAAGTGAAGGCTCCACATCTTGTGCACTTGGACCTTCAGAATGCTCTATGCAGATCCTGCATTTCTTGGTTTAACTGCCACACAGATGTCAAGTTATTGAAATAAATATGAAATACTCAGAAAGGTAGACTCTCAGCTTGGGCTCACCACTACCAGTTGAACCATAGGACTGTGCTATTGAAAGAGCCTGCATATGTTGCATGGGGGATATGCTAACAGGCCACAAGCAAAGGCAGTGTTTATGTGGTCCCAGAGCCATCTGGCTGGGAAGCATGCAAGATCTATGAGCTGTGTTCAACATAGGTAATTGATGACTGTCCTTACATAAGACCTTTGCAGAAATTTAACAACACCCTTTGAATAAACAGAAGAATAAAGTACATGTTACCTAGTCAAAATAAAAAAAAAGAGAGTAGGAGACCTCTCTACAGATGTTAAGCTCTCAGAAGAGCTGTCAGCATTTCTTCTGAAGGAATTACTTAACACTTGAATGAATTCTTTTCAGATTAAAACACCTGTGTTCTCTCTTCACTTTAGAAACTCCCAAGGCAAAGTATGTTCCAGCCAGTCCATCCACAGGAACACAACACTGTGAAAAGACTGCATCACTGTCAGATCACATTTTGATAAAGTGTATATTCTTTGAAATGAAATGGTTATTTTCTGCTTTGTTTTACTCATCCCTGTTTAACCAAGCATTACTGGAAGAACTAACACACAAAGAAACTTCAAAAACTTCTTTTAAAGTCAAAACTGTTGCATGCAGCCTACTTAGATTTTACCTGGGGATTTTGGAAACAGAACAACTGGAGTTTTAAAAAAAGTATTGCAGGCAGAAGTTTGTATCCTATTTAGGCTACAGAAGAGTGGTGGAGCTATCACTATGGGTCCTACACCTTGCTTTAAGAGTTCATTACCTCTCACAGAATGTTTTCAATGCATGCCTCTATTTTTTTCCACTACATATTCAAGTCCTGTCTATTCCACCCTGATCCTATTTTTGAGAATGAAGTGTCCTTTATATTAACCCTTCTATTCTGTGACTTATTTTAATGCAGTTAGAACAACATGATATTCAGGTACCTCAATTCCAGTCACAAATTTCCACACATCTTACAAAGGAGACCATAAACATCTTTTAGTTAACTGTCTTCCATCTGAATGCACCACTGTCACCAAGTCTCTTTAAATAGTGATTTTGCTGCAATAGCCCTAAAGCACAAGGAATAAAAAGTAACACTGTGAGGCTCTCTTCTGTTGACCACTTGCCCCATCATGAAATATAAAGCCATTGCCAGGAGGCATAGAGGCCAGATTTTACTACCCCATACCAAAGAATGCAGAAAAAGTACAATGTGATACACAACAGGAGGAATAATCAAATCAGGATATTCACTCATGGAGCATAATGTAACAAAAGTAGGAGTGAGCCAAGCCAGAAACCAAGTTATCAGTCCAATTCCAGCCATTCACAAATAACTATAATAATTGCCAGAGAAAGGCATCATCACATACATAATCCTCTTTCTGCCTTGATCTTGTCCTACCATCACTGGTAACTCTGCTTGTAGCAGAGAGTCAGGGAGCCCTCCCAATAACTGGCATGCCTACACAGTACATCTACTATACAGGTAAGCTTCCACCACAAGCAGAGCCAGTGAAGGCAGGACAAGATGTTAATGTGGAAGGTGGGGGCACCTGGTGGTGATCTCCTAATCAGTTCCCACCCAAGGCTGGCCAGACCCTGGGTGAAAACCAGTCAGGAGGGTCTTTCTTGTCTGGTTGTGGACATCATCCATATGCCCACCCTCATTCAGGTCTGGGGGTTTAAACCCTGACACTTCAGGCTCTTAGTTGGATATTGAGGCAATGGAGCTCAGTTTGAGACAATTGCTTGCTGCAGTCACTCCAGCTAAGTGGACCTTTTTTTCCCTGAAAGGCTCCAGAGAAATTGCAGATTGCTCAGCAACTGATGCTACTGTATAAGTGAATTATTTACTAGCGAATATATGAAAGTGATATTTTTAGTCTCTTGCCATTAATTGTGGAGAAAAGGGGAGTGCTTGACCTAATTTATTTTTTTTTTTTTTAAAAAAGGATGTCTCTGCAACAGCACTTGACTTACAACATAGATTATATTGTATGCCCACGTATGATGATATAGGAGTAGACACACCTGTCAGGCCTGTTCCTTCCTTACCAGTAAGGGTGCTAATAAGAAAATGTTTTTTCAAGCATTTCTGTAGCCTCTGTAAATTACAATGGAGCAGAGAAACATTTGCAAGGTCTAGCTTGCTCAGAAGTGCTTTAGAGTGTCTGTAATAAGAGTAGCTTCAAATTTCATGCAGCAATGTTTGAGATCTAGTCTTCACATACAGACTTAACCCCAGCAGGGTTAAGGACTGTTACAGGCAGCTGTCCCTTGAAGCAGAACCCCAAATTGCCATGTGACTGTTCAAGAAGCTGCCTACTTGTGGCTACTCCCAAGCAATGGAAAGAACTTTCTCCAATGTCATATTCTAAAGATTAAGACATGGTTAAAAAAGAACATGAAAAGAGGTGCCAGTCTTCCTGGCTCCTGCCCATGAAGACATCTGTAGGGCAAATCTGTGCTGAGATTGCCAGTCAGGTAGAGAGCCTCTGCTGATAACAAGGAGAGGGATATCTTGTTTTGGTGTAGGCATGAGGCAATCATGAAGCTGCTCAGGATTATGAAGACTGAAGTGTGACTGGAAAAAATCTGGAGAACTAGAACGTAAATGGACTGAAATGCTTACAGAAGAGAAAGACCTTTAGGGCCAGACAGAAGCTGAGCATGGAAAGTTGCAAAATCCATGCAAATCTAATTTTAAATTCCTGGCTGCAGTTCTGTTTTCAGTCTGGCCTTTAGAGTCTAGTCTTTTTCTTACCTTTTAAGTGACATAAATCAATTCAGTAGAAGTTAAAAAATCTGATTTTCATAGTACACTGTTACCTATTATTTTTTTCATAATTATTTGGAATTTTTAACAATATTTTTGTAAAGTTCTGGTATCAATGACATCTGTGATAAGACAGATCCCTGTGCTTTTATTCTTCTAGACTTACATTAAAACTTTCATGTATTAGCTCAAAAACTTTTATAAATTCTCCTTTGACCTACTTAAGTCTCTTTTTAGTAACTGCACAGTGCCCTGCAGCTTTAATAGCATACTTTCAGCTAGACTGAATACATATAAACAAAAATATTATATTAGCATATTGAGCCATCAGTAATTTAAACTTTAACTCAATCTTCCACTCTCTCCTTACTGTCTAGCGGGAATAATTTTTTTTGTGTGTCTATATATTTGAGTGACTTTTTTGTTATTTAGGTTGTATTTTTCATTCAAAGTAGTTTTTGTGATTACTATACCCTTTGGAATGTTTTGCTAAGCAGAAAAATCAGCACATTCAACAAAATGATTAGTGACAGAAAAAAAGAAAGATTTTGATAACTTTGGGTGACTGCTCTTTGCTTCTGTTATCATCCATAAAATCTGAAGAATATTATTTCCCTACTTGCAGTTGTGCCTCCAAACGGTTTAATGATTAAGAGGCACTTGGATGCTATGGTGACTATCGATAAAGCAAGCTGTACAAATTGTGTGGCATCACAAAACAAAAGATCTTAATGCAGAAAATAATTACAGAGACCTACTGCCTGCATATTAAAAAAATCATTTTTAATGCACACAAGTTTTAAAATCAGTAATACAAATTGATAATGGAAATCAATTAAGTGAGGAAGGTTGGACGAAGCTTTATAGGGGTTGTTTTTATTTGGTGTTTTTTTTTCTTTTCAATCTATTGGTTGCTTTTGATTGATATATATATTATCTGACGATGAATTATAATACTTAAAAAAATCCTTCACCTGCTTATTTTGTGTCTGCGTAGTCCTTGCTTTGTATAAAAATGACAAGCTCCTAGGAAGAAATAATCTGTGGCAGTGTTACATAAGTCCAGCTAACCTGCTGAGACATTTTACTCTCAGAAGATGCCAGAAGATTCTGGTATGATAAATGATAAAAACGTGTTAAAAATAGAATCAAGTTCTAATACCTAAAATATTTAAAATAATAGATCTCGCACAAAGAAGACTTCTAGGTTTAACACTTCAATTTCTGTACTAACAATATTACAATTTATTGAGTGTGATAAGAATTGGCATATCTTTACATGCTTCAGAAAATAACCTTAGCTAAGAAAGTATGCAATTAATAGATTTTCTTACCTCTCAGTTTGATTTTTTTTTCCTTCATATTTTTCAAGTATTCTAAGTATATCAGAGTTTTTAGATAATATGTCTGACAATGTCAATTCATCCTAATCCAATTGCTTTTTGTTTGGATTCACTCTGAAGAACTGTGACTAGCACTAATGTAAGGGACAGAAATTCATCAAGATTGAATACATTTTTTTCAGAACATAACTGAGAAAACCCTTTACCATTCTGGAGGACCTCCAGGCTCAATCTTTGTTTCCCTGAACAGTAGATGTTAGAATAGTTGCTCCTACACATCATGAGAAAGGAAGAGAAGTTCCTTGATAGCCAGATAGTGTCATCTCAGACTGAACAGGAAAAATAACCAGCAAAGAAAAAATAAGCAGAATTAGGAACCAGAAAGCAGATGAGCACTTAGCACAATGGGGAAGAAAAAGGAGAATCTATTTCCAGAACCTATTTCCATTCCAAAACTAAAGAGTAAAAAAAATTAACCAGATTTCTACCCTTGACTGTATAGGCAACATTTCCTATTTCCTACCACAAAAAAAATCTTGTGTATCCATGTGTTGGAATGCCAGTAAATCATGAAAGCAAATTTCCTGTTGTGTTGTATTACTAATCTGAACCCACCTTAACCATATTCATCTAGGAGATCCTCTCCTATCAACTTTATCATCTCATCCAAGCTTGTAGTGTCTTGTGACTTTTCTTGTCAATCCTTCAGACCAGTTTTTTTTTCTGTAGCTTACTGAGTGTCTTCTCGTCAGTGAACCTCAATGAAATTAACTCTGATGGCTCTCAGACATGGTTGGGGACATGAACCGTGCAGAACACACATTACTGTGAATGTTTTAAGCAGTTCCAGTTGTGTTTTTCATCCCCTGCGCCACCATTCTGAATGGCTGATAGGGGTGTGTTGTCTAAGCTAATAAAGCTTTGACCCCATTTCTTGACCTGAAGGTGTCCTGAATCTCTTTGCTTCTCTTTCATGATCTATAAGAATCATGCAGTTTTCTCCTCTTATAGTCATAAAATGCCAGTCTGTTTCTCTAGAATTTGATCTCATTTTCCCCTTTCTTTTTTTATTTTTTTTTTTTTCTTGCTGGATCTTGTGGTTATGCCTATGAATGAACCATCATCTCATTATTTACAGGAGTACAGCTGCTTTTCTCTATTGAAATTTTGTCCAAACTAAGATTCTCCATTCTGTGCATAGAAACCTTTTTCTCTCTCTGCAGAAGAATCCTTGTAGGTGTTTGTCCCTTGACCATTATCTTATTTGAAACACATATTTACAGTTATATATAAAGAAAGAAGACAAATATTCTTTATCTGATCAAGGAGAAAATTTGGTTGACAGCTGGAAATACATAGGTATTTCCACAATACATTTAAGTTAACAGCATCCTCATTTGGCTGAAAGAAGACAGCCATTCTTAAGATCTCACCCACTTTTGGTAGTCCTAAATATCAAAGCAGCAGAGCAATGAGACTAAACCAAAAATATGAACAACTGTGACAGCTGGCCACCCTGGTTTCTCTTGCAGTAGTGATGATGAATATCAATATGACAGAATACAGTAGAATCCCTTTCTACAGGTGCAGGCTGGAGAAAAGCAGCCTTTGATGTCTCCTGTTACTTGAGTTCTGAACCCTGTGTCTTATGGTGATACTCCGAATGCCTTGATTTAACTGAACACATGCTTTTGCACCATCCCTCCTTTGAAAGTGAGATAAAAGTTTTTCTATCTAAAGTTGGACAGCTCTAAACAATGTCATGCTTTTCACAGTGCAAAATCATATTAATAATTCTGCATTGTAAGTAGTTCCTTTTTCCCTGATATTTGCATACTATTAAATGAGTGCCAGGCATGTGCTTATACAGATGTGCCATTGAAGGTCTCCTGTTTTAGTATGTCGCTCATGGTGGGACTGAGCTCTCTAAGTGACATTATCTAAATGTCAGCTACCCAGAGGAGTGCCATGGAAGCAATGGAGAGAGTAAGGCACAGCTAGATGATGATTAATCCTGTTTACTTTAGACATACCTTTTTAAAGATCCTTTAAAAAATTTGCCTTTGGAGCTGCCTCGGTTTATCCTTTGCCTCCCCATTACCTCAAGAGGGGGAATGCTACAACTGTTTTAACCTGAACACCTAAATTTCATACAGGAAGAATGATTCTTTCCCTTGCAGGTCTATCATCCTCCATCGCTCCATGTTTTATTAAAAGATATGTACTTAAAAAAATTGTGAACTGTTAATTTACTGTCATGATACTTTGCCTGAAAACATGCTGCTTCACTCTAAGATTGGCTGTTTTGTCTACCTTTTGCTAAAGGTCCTGACTTTCCAGGATTTTTTTGCTTACACATCTAAATAGGTTTAATATTAAGTCTTTTGAATTAAATGGCCACCGGATGGCGACAGAGGATAAGGATAAATAATAGGAATAGTCCAGTACTTCTCTGCAGTGATCGTCTTTGAGGACTATTTTGGTATTAAAGAGTTAGCTCTCTTTGTTTCTTCTTTTTAGAATGGTCTTAGATTCTTGATTTATGCTTACAAATTGTTTTATATTTATGCTATCAGATTGATTTCTAATGTGGGCAGAAATAATTTTTCCCTGCTAATTTATCTATCTTGAAACCTTGATATAGATTTATGTCTTTATTTTAAATCACCTAATATGCAGGGGTTTTTTTTGTTTTGTTTTGTTTTGTTTCGTTTTCTCTACTGCTTTTGCTACTGACAATGAGAGACACAAAACACAGTCCTAGAGACATACAAATGTACACCAGAAATGAGTCAAAATTATCTGCTTGATATAATAAGAATGGATGCACTGAGGTCTTTTAAACTCATTATTCTTAAATTATTACCGGCCATGTGCTACATTTATCTTTTCTTCTCTTTCTTAGACAGACCAAGGCTTCACATTTTTTTTTTTATTCAAGGTGTCAATGTAAGATATTCAACCTGTCCTGCACTTTCAGGACTGGTGCTTCAAATCCACTCCGTGTGGAGCAGCTTCCTTGGAGAGCAGCAGAGACAGGAGTCTTCCAGACTGGGGAGAGTTTCTGAGCACGCAGCCCTGTCCTGTGTCCTGCAGTCTGCACGCTGTCAGAAAGCAGCACTCCCCGGCCACCACCAGAAACTGTGAATACTGACACCAAACCTGTAATTATCCTCAAGTCCTTCTTTCTAGGAACCATCTTCTAATGGTATTTTGCATAGTCTTGCAGCACAGAGTATTTAGAAAACCTCAGAGACTTCTGGGAGTCACAGGGTGCTTCTGACTGCTCCTGCCACGCAGACTCTGGTATATTCTGCGACTCCTCGCTGCAAACGACGGCTGCTTTGTCTGCATTTTGCCCCAAAAGGGATGATGTGCTTACTGCTAAGTTAAAATGTATTAAATATGCCACTAGTATTTTTCCATGTTGGCAGTTAGACTAGTTGCCATGGGAATGTCACATCATGTGAATGGGTGAAGAGGCAGCTCACAAAACAGTACAGATTAGAGATGTGGCCCACAGTATTAAAAACATGGTAGAAACCATCTTCTATACAGAACCACACCAACTTCTGCCACTAAAAGGCTTCAGGGAAATAAATAGCTACTTCTCTAGGCCTGTTTATATAAATGAGCATCTTAAATAAATAATACATTGAAGTGTGATGAGTAATCCCAGTTCCTTAATAAAGGATGGAGTTAGGCTAATTGAACAGCAAAGTTGTTTGTCAGGGCTGACAGATATCTGCATACTTCATTTATTCCATTAATTCATTTTCTGCAGCATATAATGATGATCCCTTGCACAAGTGACAGAAGCACAGATAGAATTTCAGTGCAGGGCTATATATCTATTTTGCTATGATCAGTGGAATACAGCAGTTATATCATTTTTATCAGGACCATGCTGAGAACAACAAAAGGAGAGTTTTAATGATGATGGACTTGCAAATCTTGCATTTATTCATTAAGCAGCTCGTGGACAGACATGAATTTATTTTAAATTAATGTGTATTTTTTTTTCTTCTGTTGGTTCTTAGGAATTAAAAGTTAGGGAGAGAATGGCACTAGAAACTGTTAAAAGCATTAAACTGAATAAACCTTAAGCAGTAAGAAAGCAAGCAAGCAAGCAAGCAAGAAAGCAAGCAAGAACATATTTGTAAGAATATCACTGTGGATAGGTGAATAACCTATATTTCAGCTCATACCATGGCAAAAGTAATTAAATTCCATCCACATTGACTAGCCTTTGTATTTGTGGTTTGTTTGTTTCTTTGGTTGTTTTTTTTTATCTCTAAAAAGTTGATTGTTTCATGCTGAAACTGTTCCCTTATGTATGATTCATCTAAATAAGAGCAGCTGGATAAATGTCCCAGCTCTCTGGTGAAATGCCCTAATGACTGGATGTTCTTTCTCCCATTCTGTAAATAAGCTCTGACTTTCAATATTTTTCAAAATTAAATGTAAAATGGGACTTTTTTTCCAGATAGGACTGCATTTGTTCCTTAGCATAGTATCTGAACATGATTTCTAGGTTTCTTTGTAGTAAATCTGGGTGCAAATCTGCTCTGAAAGAGAAAAGAGTTAGACAAAGGGCCTTTCCTTTTCTATCTAATAATTGATTTTGTAAAGGAAGATATAATCTCCTATACCTATGCATTTTGTTTGCAGTTGAAACATTTAATGAATTTTGCCTGAATTTGCATGTGGTGTTGGTATGATCAGAAGCATATAGATATATTAAATGTGAAATTCATCTGCCTCAGTGATAAGCCCATCTATTAATTAGAAACAGTTACTGTGTCTTGGTGAACAAAAAATATTTTACTGCATAAATATTTTCTAAAGTTGCTCAACAGAACAACTCAGTTCAGACTGAAATATCCATTGAGTTTTGGATGTAATCATAATTTGCACCAATTTTTAATAGATGTCTAAAAATCTGTAGTCAATTGATGTGATACCTTCAGGTTAAAATACACTTTTAAATACACAGGTAAGTTTTCTTATGATATAAGTCACACGCTGTGTCTTGACTGCCCAACAATTTCCTGGAAACGAAACATATAAGTTGGAGAAAAATGTGTATTTTCTACATGTCTAATATGACAATAAGTGATTTCATCTGTGAATTTGTGCAAGAATGCTATGGCTAATGAAGCCAGGTGAACATCTTTAGTGTGCATAGAAAATACCATCTGTGTCAAGACTTATATTAATTTTAGTTTAGAACCATTGCAGGTATCTCCAGTACCAGGTTAAAAAAGTGTCATATTTTTGGGGACCTCTCACAAAGAACGTCAAACTGCGTCTGAACTCATATATGGTATGAGCTGGCCCCTTCTCTGTCAGAATATGTCAGGAAAGATGTTCCTCGCTCATTGTTCTCCTCGGAGTATCAGTAAAGTGACTTTGAGATTCAGCATGTGGAGGTCAAAGGCTGAACTGTGGATTTTTTTTTTTAATACAGACTGGCCAAATGTACTGCATTACTGAAGCAATTCTGCTTCTTTTCATGTTTTGGAAGTATTTTTGTATCAAATTTGAATTTGTGAGCAACTTTTGAATTGTAAGTAGTACGGTCAACATCTCCTTCTTAAGCATGACAGTCTTAAAGGTAAAAGGCAAAAAAAATTCTGACTCACTAAACTTGTTCAAAGAATCCCCCAAAATGTCCTACAAAGTGAGCTACCAAAATTTAAATGTTTCCTTTCTGAGTCACAACTAGAAAAAATCCATATCAAATGCAGATATTCTGACTGTCTCTTATGACTGAATCAAAAAATAGAGCTGTGTACTAAATTTATCATCATTTGGTTAATGAAATGTGTATTAGTTTTGTCAAACTCACATACGTGTGTTGTCTTCGATTACCTTTGAATATAGGTGATCTTTTATATTTGAGCATGAACTAAAGAACAGAAAATTGGATGTAATGACCACTGACTGTATTTTGACCATGAGTAAATCATGGGTTTTTTTTGTGGTTTAGTTGATTGAACAGTCATATGAATATGTAACACTGACCTGTAGTGTATTATGAAGATTATATAGCATATTAGGAAGTATTATGAAGATTTACAATGATTCCAAGACTTTTACAGCACTTAATGATCCTTGGACAATGTTACTGAGATGGGGCAGGTCTTTCTCATTTTGTAATGAAGTAAATAAGAAAACCTCAATGTTTATTATGAAACATGCAGTTATTAAATCAATGAAGAATCATATAATATTACAACTCATGTTATCAGCCTCCTTCAAGGTCACTTTTTTCTTTTAATCTGAGTGATTTACAAGAGGCTGTTGTGAGTCTTCTTCAGCATATATAGTCTAATGCTTTGCTGCCCTGCCTCACACAGGTGAGAAATAAATTCTTGACCATATTTATCCAAGTTTGTGCCTTAACGTGGGAAAAACTACTGCCTTCTGTGGAAACCTTCACAGATTAATAACTTGACAGAAACTCTTACTTTCTCTGAAACAACACAGCTACAATTAGCAAATCCTCCTTGATACCTTATTAAATGAAAAAATGTATGACTTGGAGATTGCCCTTGCAGACTTGATTTTGTTTATTTTTTTGTGTATTGTTTTTAGCATTGATTTGATATAGAAATGAAATGTCTTAATACTATTTCAAATGCTCTAAATAGCACATGGAAAACCTTGCCAAGTGCATTACATTTAGTTATGTAGACATTACATTATGTACAGGCTAAAAATGCAATAAATGTCACCAATAAATATTTTGCACTATGCACAGATGTTCTCATCATTATAAAAGTTATGTTACTAATTATATTTACACTTGGGTACCAATTCAATGAACTTTGGTTTAGAATGAGACTTCTCAATTATACAGGCAAAATAACATTCATGCTTCAGTGGAATTGAAAGACTGCAGAGGAATGTAAAATATACACAGGATCCACAGCAAAAATTATTTTACATAGTTAAATTAAATTGATTTTATTGCAATATATTAGACTATTTTCTGGTGGCTAATATCAAAGTGAATAGATAACCACAATTACAAGCAATGGGACCACAGTTATGTGTTTTTTTGTTTGTTTGTTTTCCAACAAGCACATGGTATAGATGCCTTGAGGAGCACCAGTTTTTAATAAACACTTTTTTTTTTTCCTTAATTGCTAAAGAAATAAGAAGCTTCTGAGATTTGCAGATAATGAGCAAGCCACATTCTTTTTAGTGACCCTTTCTGGATACATTTTGGGAGAGACAAAAAAGAAAAAGCAATGTGCTTTTGAAATTTTAAACATGTGTGCAGCTTCCTCTGTTGTGATATCATTATTCATAAAATTAGATATGTGCTTAAATTCTCCAGTGACTTGGGCCAGCATGTTGTGATCTTCGCTGGTGAAAAGCTTAAGGCTACAGAAAATCATCAAAGAAATTACAAAATGAGCAGAATTTATATTACTTTGATCAGGGAATAGCAAGAGAAACCAGAAAGAGAGCTGGAACGTTTATTCGATGTAGTGGGAAGACAGATGTAGATAATGCGTCTTACGTGTTTATCACTAATATTTTTCTCAGCTATATATATTTACATCTTCATTTTACTTGAATTTTTGTAATTTGCAGGAATTGCAGGATAAAAGATTTGTGTGATAACTCCTCAGATTTAAATGTCATGTATTCTTTAAAAAAAAGCTATAATTTCAACTCTATTTCTTAATTAAGCTTTTGTATGTAACTCCGTATCATAGAAAACACATTTATGCGTTTGAAACTTTTTAAAACAAACAACTTCCTTACTTATATTTAACATATTTGATGAATTCTTAGTTTAAAATACCAAATTAATATTTAATTAGAACATCTAATATTGATTAGAAAAAAGAGAGCAGAGAGTCAGGAGGGAAGGGGAGCGGATGGGACCCTTCAACAGCACCCTTCACTTGCATTGGCATAAATCAGTTAAACTGATTAGAATCATAGAATGTCTGGGTTGGAAGGGACCTCCAAAGGTCATCTAGTCCAACCCCCCTGCCATAAGCAGAGACGTCTCGAACTAGATCAAGCTACTCAGAACGTCATCAAGCCTGACCTTGAATGTCTCCAGGGATGGGGCATCCACCACCTGTCTGGGCAACCTATTCCAGGGATCCATTGCCCTCATGTTGAAGAGCGTTTTCCTAACATCCAACCTAAATCTACCCTTTTCTGGCTTAAACCCATTAGCCCTTGTCCTGTCACTACAACAGCTTCCTCCCTGCCTGCCCATCCAGGCATAGCTGACTTCTGGCAGAAGGCTCATCAGATCTACTGTAGGGCTGGTGCCAGCTGGACCAAGTGACATCTCTCTAACCCCAAGGAAAAAGGTAGGAACACACAGTGGTGCAGTGTATCTGATGGCAACTTGCCCTTAGGTCAGCTAAAGCTGATTTGGAAGCAGCACCCTCATACCATAGTTATTACCGTAGGTGCTACAGTAGCCCCAGCTGGCAACCAAGCTCTCACCCATCCCTCCCTCCTTCCCCACCTTCTGGGGGAGTTGAACAAGGAGGGGAGAAACCAGGAAGATCAGGAGCAAGAAAACTCATGGGAAACTCCACTCCTTCACTCCAGACTCTTCTCCTTGCTGTCTCTACAGATCACAGTCCTTTCTGCAAGCCAATGAGTGACCACACAGGTGTGGTGGTTGATGCTGGGGTTGCCAGGAGGACACAGAGGTTCCTCTCTGCCATTCCTTCTTCCCCATGCTTTTCCTCTGCTCCAGTGTGGGCTCTCCACAGGCTACAAAGAATATGTGCTCTGACATGGAGCACCTCCTTCTCCTCCAAGAGATGCCGCCAGCTTGGCTGAGGAGCTCAGCTGTGCCCCATAATGGGTCCCCTGGAGCTAGCTGGAACTGTCTGGAATGGGCTGTGTCTGGCATGGGGCAGCCCTGGCCTCTCCTCACAGAGGCTACCCTTGCAGCCTATGTTCTGCTGCTGCTGCCTTCAAACCAGCCTCAGACATTACAGGTGCAAGCAGACCAGTCAGGATCTCAGCAGCTTTTAATCTCCAAAAAAGGCTAAAAGGCTTTGCAGAAGTAAATTCTTGATTCAATTGCTGACTCAAAACATGTGGAAATAATCATGGTATCTACTTCTCAAAACAGATGTGATGTTTGATGTGTTGTAGATTATACATTGCGTGTGGATCCTATTTTTGTGGTTTCTTAACAGTGACTTTATTACAGGAGGCTTTTTTCCCCCTTTCTTCTCATAGCTTCATGACACAGTGTGTCTGACTGGTAAGGCATCTCTGCCCATGCCCCTTGACTTCTCTCCAAATTTGGCTGTAACAGAGCAGTAAGGAATTGGAAGCACAGCTACAGGAGTTGTAGGAAAGGCTGATTTGCAACCACCACTGTCACAGTCCTTTCAGAGAGCCCGAATATATTGCAGGACATTGTATAAATGTGAATTTTTGACATGTGAATTATCAATAACTACTGAAGAATTTAGATGTATTAATGACTGGAAGGCTACTAGTTCTACCATCACTTATTAATCTGGTATATAATTGTTCTATAATATGTAGTCTGGGAATGTTATCTGATAAAAATGGTGGATAGGTGACCTGGGAGAGGGGGTGTCATTTCACAGATGCTTTTGATGACAATGAGTGCTGTGCAACTTTTTGTCACTTATTGAAGTGAATCCTACAAGTGTAAATACACACCCAGGAAATGAGTAACGTTGGAAAGTGGAGATTCTTTTGAGTGCAGTAGTGAGTTGCTCATTCTGAGCTGAGAATGAGTTGTTCACTAAGGTTACTTAATGAATACAGTACCTGGACTGTCTGATTTTGAACTGTTTGAACATGTAAACATCTTGCCTGGGCTGGGATATCTGCTGATCCCACTGGAGTTGTAAAGGGGCACCAAAGTCTCCCTTGATAAAGGAGTTTGGAAGATCTGACTTTAGGAATTAAGGAACAACAGTTTAGTACTACTCTAGGGAAAAGCTGACTTCTCTTCATAAACATCAGAATGCAATTAATAAACCAACATATAGATTAATTGATGTCACAGGCATGAGATGAACAGCTAATTTCATGCACTACGTATTAGCATAATTAATTATGATTTATTACAGAACTCAAGAACTAAGCTCCATCACTAGGCAGTAAAACACCATTCCATGCCTAAAAGAGACTGCCTAAGGTGCAAATGTTAAATACCCACAGCAGCAATAGGTGCTGTCTGTGTTGGCTGTGTAGTATGAATTAGGTTGTAACCTTCAGCCTTGGCCTCTGTGTTTAAGATAATGTAAAACTAAGCAGAAAAAGCTGAGGGTGATACAGGCTTTTAAGTATATAAGAAAACCATAACTGCCTGAGTTTTACCTTGAAAATGTTTAAACTACTAGTCTGGGACTTCTGAGGGGCATAGCTGGGAAAGTAAGTTTGACTGCAGGTACACAATAACCCTATTTTCCCTTTCAGAATTACAGGTTTATATCAATCTGTAAGGTACTAAATGAGTAGTTCTGCTCTGAGGTGGGATCCTTTTCTTTTTCTGAACTGTGTGTACGTTTGGAGGTTCACATTTGCAGATGCTCTGAAGTCTTGACTGTTTGCTTCTGGAAAAAGTAGGTAAAGTTGGATTCCTTTCCTAGTGGGCTGTCCATCTGTTAGTAATTTCTAACGTAGAATTACCTTGTGATTACTTATCTTCAGATATGAACAAAATATGTATTTGTTTCATACATCTTTGTCTTATTTGTAACACATTATTGATTAGTACTTCGCCATGTCAAGTATTTACAACCTTACAAGGTATTTTTTGATTGACTACTGTGAAGACTATTTTCTCTGGAGCTTTTTTTGAAATCTCTTGGTTCTGATACCTGGGTATCAGCAATGAACAGGCAGGTTTTGACAATCCTAGATGATGCCTTGTCTGAACCACTCAACCACAACCTACACAGGTGACCTAGTAGTCATGCTGACTAAATAGAGCATCAAGCTGTGGGTGTTGTCAGTGTAGCTTGGAATAACTGTTGATATCTGGGTGTAGTTCAGGGAGCCTATTGTGTTTTAACCTTAAATTATTCATACACTTGATGTGTATTAAGAATCAGAAATGTTTGCAGCTCACAAAACAGAAGGTACAATCTCAAACTCCCCAACACAGAGACCTGTGGCTTTTTTCATTTCTAGGTTTTTGGTCAACTGTGTTATATCAAAACTAGCTTGGTGCAAGTTATTTTATTATTTTTTTAGGCAAGCACATAATTTTTTTGTAAATTTCTAAAGGAAAAAAATGGCAAGAAATGTACTCAAAACCTTGTCATAAACTAAATGGAGTTTTCAGAAATAACTGTTAGTGAAAATCCAGAGGTAAGATGGTAAATCTATTGTTAGCTCTTTACAATAGAGAAATTGATACAAAAGGATATCTTGCCTAATGGAACAAAAGCAGCAAGGAAAAGAGTGAAGGAAAAGCACAGATGATATATGTGAGGTAGTATTTGTCAGCAGAAGGGGTTTACCTGCTGAAGGAGCCAGCCTTCACATCACAGAAAGCCTTTTGGATTGCCTATAATCCATAGGCTGGCATTCTTCAGTTGTTTGACCAAATCCTCAGACATGCACACTGTGTGTGGAATGGACACTGCTCTGAAAAGCATAAAGCAGTACATAGCAAATCTATAGAAGACAACACAGAGGTAGCCATTGCCCACCTTCCCGAACTCGACCAGATGCACACGTGGAGTGTTGCCAGTCTGTACATATGCAGTTAATCCACTGCCAAGTGCTTAACATAGATATCACAGCTACTTCTTCCCAAAGACTGTATAAGAAGCCAGAACCTGGCAGACTGGATAGCAGCTGGTTCAAATCATGCAAGCTGCCTTCAGCTTCATGGCTGTAATGGTTGTAGTGCCTAACTTATCTATAATAGGCCGCCCATTCAGAGTGTTGTCTGCCTCTGTGAGCACTGAAAATGTTTTAGTTAAAATACAGCTCAGTATAAAAGCATTAATTCCCTCAGCAGCAGCTTGCATTGCAAACTTGTTGAATGTGTATAAGTTCTTGTAGCTGCTCATCTGCCACCATACAGCATTTGTGGTTAGCTCTTGATTTGGCTCTGAGTTGTTTTGTGAGCATTGCTGTACGTGCACCAGACACTGAAATAACTGGGAGAATAATGCATTCAGTGAGGAGTCTCTTTTTTTCCTGCTTTCCTGTTTATCAGGTTTTCTAAGCTGGCACTTTTTCTAAGCTTTGTGAAACCATTTGCCCACAACTCCTACAAATGATGCCTGGTGCGATATGTCTTTGTTAACTAATTTATGCATTTTTTGTGTTCCGAATTAGTGTGATTTTATTTGGTGGCATATTGTATGCCAAACCAGATGAGCATAACTAGTAGAATGGAGTTTTGCATACCGATATTCTTCAGTTAAATTGATCTGGAAGCATTCCTGACAACAAGCTCATTTCCTAGAACAAGCACGGAGAAAAACAATGAGAAAAATGAATAAAAAATATTTTTTTCCTTTAAGTGTTAAATATTAGTGGAAAACGTTTTGCAGAAGAAAACTTCCAGCCCACCACTCTGCCACTTCATTTTTATGGTTTTCCTTTTCTTTCCAGCCTCTCCCTGAGGCTTTGTCTCTCTCTAAACCCTAATCCTGAAGCTAACAATAAGTATCAAGTGAGCATTATCTGTGACCCATCAACAAGGATGAGACGTTTCTCAGGGAAAGAATAATTTTTCAGATAACCCTTCTGTTTGGCAGTGCCTTTGAAACTCTGCTAAAGTTTAAACTCCAGGCTTTACTTCCCTTAGCCCCAACTCTCACCCAAATTCTGAGCTTTCAGCTGAGCTTTAACCTGAGACATTGTGCCACCCATCTACATGAAAAAGTTCCCAAGGCAGAAAATATTTTGCAGCTCGATCCTTCCCTTGGAAGCTTCTCTCCAACCCCATTTCTGTTACACCTTTAGGCTTTGGCTCCCTCCCAGCTTTATCCCTAATCCTAAACCTAGGCCCTCAGCTAGCCTTAGCCAAGAGCTCCAGCACTGGTCCAGGTGACAAAGTTGACAGGCGAGAAAACTCTACCCAGCCCCTTGCTTCATTTGGCAGCCCCTGCCCAGTGCAGCCCTGGATCTAGTGTCTTTTTGAATCCTAATCCTAAAGCCAGGCCCTCTGCTGAGTCATAAACTAAGATCCAGAACTCTTGTCCAGATGACAAAATTGTCAAGAGTGAAATTTTTTTACACTTCACCTCTACCTTTAGCACCCCTTTTCCAGCCTCACTTCAACTGCTGCTCTAACCTTTCTGTCTTTCCTAACCCTAGGTCTAATCTTAACCTGGTCCCAATCCTTAAGCTTCAGCTCACCTTTTACCCAACACCTCCAGTGATGGCCCTCTTAAAAAAAATCCCTCACAGTGAACATGGCCCAGCATTCACAAGGGCTCCTCCAGCTGATATTGTTTGTATGATAGTAAGTCCCATCGTCTCTGCTCCAACAGTTACCTCTGAGACAATGACTGTCTGCTAGAGAAATTGTGTAGTGACCTCAGGTAACTCATAGCCTATTTGAAGAACAGAGAATGCATACAAGTTTTAATTAATCTGACTTTGGTAATTAAGAAAGGCTGAGATGGACCAAGAAGGGTGGGAGGAGCTGAAAAAGTTAAGCCTTCAAGTGGCGAAAACAGCTTAGTTTGAATATAAACTATCCCATCAGTCATGCAGAAAACCCGCAAAAAGCTAAAATGTTATAATCTAAAATAAAATAAGCAAAGGTTGAGGAGATAATATTATCTTTCACTGTAATCTCCATAAGCTTTTCTTGTACTAATTGGATTTGGACTATAGGGACATAACAAATATACCAACATTTTATAAAGATCTAGATTAGATTGTCTGTTATTTTATTTTCTGGTATTTTATTCAAGTTTTGTTTTCTTCTCAGGGATAACTGAAGCAGAGGAGAACTTGTTTGCTAGAGGCATGGCAAAGCTTGAGGCATAGCCTCTGTGGCCCCTGAATGATCAGGGAAAGATTCCAATTGCTGATGCATTTTAGGCATATAAAGGATGTCACTTCTTACTAACAGAGCATTCCTTATGCAGAGAACTCTCCCTTTTCTATCTTAGCCCAGAAACAAGCTATAGAAAAATTACTTTGGAAATTCACAATAGCTATTAATATTCAAGGTCAAGATGGGTTTTCTTTGGCTGATGCCTGTCTACTAGTTTGCTAATAAATCTTAGAAATATATGGAATCTTGCAGTGACTGTCACATCTCCTAGACATACCTAGTCACATGCAAGACAGAGGTAAAACTGATTCAATTTTCTAAATGTGACATTTCTTTAAGAATGGTTTACACATATATTAACCTCTGTACTGTTTGGATCCATAAAGGATGGGGGTTATTCTGTGTTATCTCACTGCTTGTATATTTTCATGATGAGAGCTGAAAGCCTGCATGGAAGATTTCAGCCCTCCTTTATGAAATGGATCGGATGGCATTTGGTAATGACATATATATCTAATGATCAGGCCTATTCCTCAGACTTCCAGATTTCCTTTTGTTTCCATAGTAGCAATGCATCTACTCACTTTAAAAAAAAAAAATTAAAAATATAGGTGAGGAAGTTAAATAATGATTTATAATAAATATATATTAAAATTAAATTAGCAGAATGTTAATAACTGGTACAGAAAAGTTTTTGATGATTATGCCCTCACTGACTTATACAACCATTCTGGTAGTTACAATACTCATCCTAATACTCACCTATTATAACTTAATTAGCATGTGTCAATTTTATATTTCAGGAAATTGATATAAGCACTGAGAAAGCATGTATGGCATTTTAAGTTAAAGACTAAGTTAGAGATCTGATGGACACCTGCTTGAAAAAAATGTTATGTCACTGAAAATGGTGTAACATAAATGTGTATCTTCACATGTAAGATTCTTATAATTAAAATAGTTTCTTCAGTAAGTTAAGCTTCCTGAAATTTCTTTTTCTTCTTTTGACTACAAACTTTTACTGAATTTCACTTTCTATCTATTTTTTATAAGATTTTGACAGTAACCTCAAATATGAATAACTAATGCAGGTGATTAATTAGGTGATTAAATTTTAGGCTTGTGTCTTCACCACCGAGGAGATCCTGCCTCAAAGCCCATGATGCTCCATATAAGGCATTTAAACCCCTCTATTGTTCTCTAAAGACTGGGTGCCAAATTCTGAGTGATGTCTGTGTTCCAGTGCCTTTGGACTGCTGGAAACACAGACAATCACATAGACTAAAAAAATATGAAGCATAAGTAGATAGATATCAGTTGTTTTTTTATTTTCGGTGGTGGTTGTTGTGTTTTTTGTTTGTGTTTTTTGTTTGTTTGTTTGTTTGTTTGTTTTTTAATTATTATTATTTTATTTTCAAATGCCTTCCTCTAAACATGAAAAATAAGTATTACCAGTAATTGATATATGATTTCCTTTATTTTTACCTTAACAGTAGTTTAGTGTTAAGGATGATGCAGAGTACCTAGCAAATGAAATAAATCCCTGTTAGCATGTTAATTCTTAAAACAGAGTGACTTGGGCCATTCTTGTGATGCCTCAAACCTCAGAGTTTCAAAAATGCCAAGATACAGATGCATCGTTTACCTATAGACAGTAGAGGAAGGAATGGTCACATAGAATGTCTGTTGGGAAATGACATCTTCCAGTTCCTGCTGTTAGTTAGAATTAGTATGAGTATGCTTGAGAACATCCCTAAATCCCCATGATTTTGAGTGTGCTTGTAACAGGTTACTGTCTTTAATTTGATTATCCTTAATTTTTTCAAATTAATCAGTGAACTGAAAAAAAAAAAAAAAAGTGTCAGAGTGAGAACAGACAGTTTTAATTAAGTGTGAAGATAGTAAGTCTGGTTCCACCCATAGAAATGCTGTTTTACTTGGTACTTTAAAGATCCCTTAGATGTACTTGGAATAAAAATCATCTTCTTTGTAAATGAAATTGACATCTATCATTGCATTATAATTTTTTTAAGTTCAGTTTATAAATTCTTAAAAAATACCCTCTTGAAAACTGTTATTGCTCCCTTCTGGGGATTCACAGCTATTTAAATTGTCTTTCTTCCTAGCTTCCCACTAATATGCTAATAGTAAATCTGAACCATCTGCCATGTAAACAGAGAAGTGGGTGATATGAAAAACCTTGACAGCATACTCTCTCATTTAACAAATTTACATAAGTTATTATTTATATAAATAAGTGTCCTTGACTTAGTTACAAATTTTGTGGTCAT
>NW_008621221.1:99345-102339 GCF_000691845.1 Merops nubicus | reverse complement strand
CTTTCCCTAATCATCTACTAATTGCAATAAGGAAAAAAAGAACTGCAGTAGAACAGAGGATGTTTGTTACAAGTAACAGAATGATACACTTTCAGTAAAATGAGTGAATAGGTTAGTTGCATGAATGCTAGGGATATTAATTTCTTAGGATATGGAATCTACATATGCCTACTCCAAAAATTCTGTCAGTTTATATGGACTACTATCTTCTGTATGAATTACTGGCCAATTGATAGACATCCATTAGGCAGTAGACTTTCTGGCCTCACACAAAATCTGTGCACTCTTTAGAGAACAGTCTCACTGTTACCTATAGAATAACTAACAAAGTAAATAGCAAACAACATTTTTTTTTTTCAGACTTGAAATGAATTTCAATAAAAATAAAACCATAATTTCTGGATAGATTTACCACATGCTCATTATTCTTGGCTAATATGAAGCTTGTTCTGTTTCAGAATTGCTTTATAGTTATGTTTCTAGGATCAAACCTTAGCAACATCATGACTTATGATCTGTAATAGTGGCATTAAGATGGGTCAAAGTCTCCCTAAAATGAAGGAAGAATAATGAAGATTAATTTTAAAAGGAAAAAGAATTCCCTGTGCAAATGTAAGAGAAGCAATACAGTGCAAATGATTATTTTGAAATAACCAGTAGTGTCTGACTGTCTATAGGGACCTCTTGTTGTCAGTTTTTATACTGACAGCTAAAATCATTATGTTCTTAAAATATTGACTATGTATTATGTGCTGTTAGTCTCTCAGTCACAGGAGTGAAAAGGAGTGGGCTAGAATATTTTGAATGGAAGTAGGAATTAGTCTTTATGAAGAAAAAAAGGCTGAACCACAATATTTTACACAATTAATGGAGATAAGGAAAAGTGCCATTCTGCATGAGACTTTTAAAAATATACTCTCTTTGAAGCCACCTAATTTACCTAATGTTATTTCTTAAAATGAAAACCAAGGTGTATACTAAGGAGTCCAGAGAATAGCTTTTCCAGTCACAGATTTGTGTTGGGTTTGTGTCTGATGGGGCTTTGGTAACAGGGGATGGGGCTAAAGGTGTGGCTCCCATAAGAAGCTTTGGGAAGCTCCCCCAGCTCCAAGTGGTACCCACCTCTGACTGAGGCTGAGGCAATCAGAACAATCTGCAGCCCTTAGAGTGCGATGATGGGGCAGAATCCTGTCAGCAGCCTGTGGAGGTCTCCACGCTCCGCAGGACACTGATCCCAAAGAAGCCTGTGACTGAGGGAAGCCCATGCTGGAGCAGTCTGTCACTGGGATGTTTAAGGCCTGCAGAAAGGACCCACAGTGGTAGGAGAAGTTTGTGGAAGACCCTTTCCTGTGGGAGGGATGCCCTGCTGCATCAGGGGAGGACTGTGAGGAGTCTTCCCCATGAGGAGGTAGGAGTGACAGAAAAAACATGGGACAGACTGACTGCAAATCCCATTTCCTGCCCCCTTGTGTCACTGGGGGAGCAGAGGTAGGGAACTGGCAGCAGAAATGAGCCCGGGAAGAGGGGAAGTGTGGGGGGAAGATGTTTTAAAGACCAAGTTGTATTTACCACTGTCCTACTCTGATTCAGTTGGTAAATTGGTGGTGTTTTGTTGCTTAAATTGAATTGTTTTTGTTTCCCGAAGTCAGATCTGTCTTTTGCCTGTGACCGTAATTGGTAAGTGAGCCCTCCCTGCCCTTTGTATTGACACTCGAGCCTTTTACTTTATTTTCTCCTGCCCATCCCATTGGAGGGGGTAGGAGTGAGTAAGCAGCTGCATGTACATACATATGTATATAGCTTTGTTGAACAGTAAAACATAATTGTTGACAATCATAGATGAAAGGGTGTTGAATACCTGGGAAAAAAAAAATGTAGTGGATTATACGAATGTTGCCTTGCAAAAGACGAAAAGGGCTTCTTCAAGTATGTCGGTAGCAAAAATGAGACCAGGGAAATGTGAGCCTGCTGCTGAATGAGATGGGAGCCCTGGTGACAGAGGATACAGAGAAGGCTGCGTTACTGAATGCCTTCTTTGCTTCAGTCTTTACTGCTAAGGCTGGGCCCCAGGAATCCCAGTCCCTGAAGGTAAAAGAGAAAGTCTGGAGAAAGGAAGGCTCTCTACTGTTTGATGAGGATTGGGTTAGAGGTCATTTAGGCAAACTGAACACTCACAAATCCATGGACCCTGATGGGATCCGGCCACAAGTACTGAGGGAGATGGCTGATGTTGCTATGCCACTATATATATTTAAAACATCCTGGAGAAAGGGAGAGGTGCCTGAGGACTAGGGAAAAGGTCAATGTCACTCCAGTCTTCAAAAAGGGCATGGGGAACCCATGAAATTACAGACCAGTCATCCTCATCTTCATCCCTGGAAAGGTGATGGAACAGCTCATTGTGGAGGTCATCTTCAAGCACACAGAGGAAAAGAAAATTATCAGGAAAAGTCAGCATGGATTCAGCAAGGGGAGATCAGGCTTAACTAATCTGATAGCTTTCTATGATGGCATGACTGGCTGGGAAGATGATGGGAGAGCAGTGGATGTTGCCTACCTGGGCTTCAGCAAGGCTTTTGACACTCCCTCATAAGATCCTCATAGGTAAGCTTGGGAAGTATGGGTTAGATGTGTTGAGGCTTGTAGCTAGTGGTGTTCCCCAGGTGTCAGTACTGGGTCTGGTCTTGTTCAACATCTTCATCAATGACCTGGGTGAAGGGATGGAGTGTACCTTCAGTAAGTTTGCTGATAATACAAAAGTTGGAGGCATGGCTGACACACCAGAAGGCTGTGCTGACATTCAGCAAGGCTTGGACAGGCTGGAGAGTTGGGGAGAGAGTAACCTAATGAAATTCAACAAAGGCAAGTGTAGAGTCCTGCACCTGGGTGAAGTGTTAGGGCTTAAACCCCCAGCCCTGAATGAGGGTTACCATATGGATGATGTCCACAACCAGGCAAGAAAGACCCTCCTGACTGGTTTTCACCCAGGGCCTG
>NW_008621221.1:56379-98977 GCF_000691845.1 Merops nubicus | reverse complement strand
CTTCCATTGCCCATGGCTTGGCTCCTTGCTCCCTTCTTCACGTCCCTTGTGGTGGGTGAGTGCATTGACTTGTTCCTCCTTCTGGGAGGCACTTTGGATTTCAGGTGTGTGATGTGGTAGCAGAGGGAGGAGTTTGGCTGCTGGTCTGCCTGTTAATATCATTGCATATTGGACAAACAGTCAGCAGAAGACTGGAGAGGAATAATCTCATGCATCAGTACAGGTTAGGAGTTGACCTACTGGTAAGCATCTCCACAGGGAAGGACCTGGGAGTTCTCCTGGACAACAGGTTAACCATGAGCTAGCAGTGTGCCCTTGTAGCCAGGAAGTGTAACAGTAATCTGGGGTATATTAAGAAGAGTGTGACCAGGAGGTCAAGGGAGGTTATCCTCCCCCTCTACTCTGCCCTGGTGAGCAGTACTGTGTTCAGTTCTGTGGTCCCCAGTTCAAGAGAGACAGGAAACTACTGGAGAGAGTCCAGTGGAGGGCTATGGGGGTGATTAAGGGGACATCTCTCTTATGAGGAAAGGGTGAGAGATGTGGGTCTGTGTAGCCTGGAGAATACTGGGAAGGGGGAATCTTTTTAATGCCTATAAATATCTAAAGGATGGGTGTCAGGAGGGTGGGGCTGGTCTCTTTTCAGTGGTGTCCAGCAATAGGACAAGGGGCAACGGGCACAAACCGGAAACCAGGAGCTTCTATCTGAACATAAGGAAAGAATTCTCTACTGTGAGGGTGATGGAGCCATGGAACAGGCTGCCCAGAGAGGTTGTGGAGTCTCCGTCTCGGGAGATATTCAACACCTGCCTGGACATGTTCCTGTGCAACCTGCTTTAGGTGAACTTGCTTGTCAGGGAGGTTAGATGAGGTGATCTTCAGAGGTGCCTTCTAACCTCTGCCATTCTGTGAAAATATTAAGTGATTGCCAGGAGGGTGGTTGTGTTCCAATTTCCTTGCCAGACTCCCACCTTTAATCTTCTGTTCCTTATTGTTTTGTAAGTTGTCCATTAAACTACCCAATTAAGCTGCAGTAAGTGTCCTCCTACTAGTGAGCACAGAAAAAAATATAATGTTCCCCAACTGATCACATTTACTTGCATATAAACCTATTTCAGTCCATTAAAAATCACAGAGGCCCTTTGGTTCTCCTCTGCCAGATGTAAATACTTACAATTCGTACGGGGCTAGAATCCAGAAACGTGTTGCTCAGCGCAAAACGCAAAGTGCTAATCTCAGTGTTGGAGCTGAAACTCTAACAGATGCATCCATTAATCTGCTGCAGTACATTGCTATGTGTGATTCCTCCCCCTCCCTGCCCCATTCAGTACAAGAAGGAAACATCCTCCTGGGTCTGTGTTTGAGATTTAAATAAGACTCCAACACAGTCAGGATGCCTTGTCTAATATTGAATACTTCTAGCTGAAATCAGTAGCTGCATAATTGGTTACCACCCATTAATCTTCCTGACAAGAACAGGGAGACTCAGCACCTGGTCCACGGCTGCTGTATTTCTACTGTCCCATTCATAAAATGGCCCAAGGATAAAAGACTTTATTTCAGAGGGAAAAAAAAAAAGGGGAATCGTAGGACTACATGGAGCAGGGCTGGGCTAGGAGGCTGACTTTGTAATTCTCTGAGTAAAATGCTTATGGAAGAATATAATTCTGAAAAAATGCAAGTATCACTGAGCCTTTCTATTATTTCTAGCAGTTATGAAGCAGCTGCTAGAGGTTACTCTGAGATTGGCACTGAAATTATTACTTGAACGTATTCTTTTTTTCTCTGTAACTCCATAAACTTATGTACTCTGTGAGTGAATGATTTCCATTTATTTAATGCATATTCTTTACAGTTTATCTCACTTTTTTTTTTTTTTTTTGGTGGGTTTTTGAGACCAAAATATAGCAGTAGTTCAGTTGCTGTTTTTGTTCTGCCAGTGTCATAGTGCGGCTTTGATTGGTCTGTAGAAATCCACCTTTAAGTGTCTTGTCATCCAGCAGTACTTTTTCCTATCTATACGTCTACACATTCACGTCAACTGCCCAGTAACTGTAAACATTTGTAACAATGTTATGGTGCTTTTAAAAGGATTTTGCCAACAGCATACTCCACCTTTCTCTCTTGTCAGATCGGTTATTAAAGACCATTCAGGAGAAGTGATTTCTGTTCAATTCTGTACTGGTAAGATTCAGTTTCACAAAAGGAGCCGCACCGTTGTAATTGGTGTGGGCCAAGTGAAGAGGATGAGGTGTGAGCTCCTCCTTGGATCCTCAAAGGCAGGGTAATCTTAAGAAAAAAGGAAATGTCAGCACCACACTCACTTGTGAGTCAATAAAAGGATATTCCGTGACCTTTAGAAGAGAAGGTCATTGACTAAACACATATTAAAGTATGCAGGTGTGCTTTTCATTTGATGTGTCATTAAATCAAATTAAGAGGAAGGAAGATCAAGACAAACAAAAGGAGGTTGCTTTTGATAGAGCATATAAATAAGTTGTGGAGATTCTTGCTGCAGGATGTATAAATTAAAAGTGACTCTAGAAGTTTGTAGAAGAAAATCCATTAAAAATATATGCAATTATACAATCTTGTGAAGTCCCTGAGACACTTAGTGGTGGGAACAGGAATGGTGTTTGAGAAAGATTCAGTATGTCCTTCTGCTGTGTGCTACTCTCTAGGGAAGTGTATTGGATGACAGATCTTTGGTCTTAACTAATGCAGTTGTTTTTTTCAGTCTTGAGTTCTTAGAACACCTGAAAGTTGCTTAAATAAAAATAATACATTAATTCATTAATTTAGCTAAACATAACTAATAATTGACAATAAGATTGTACCGATTTAAAGTTTTGCTCTAAGAATATAAACTAAGAAGACAAAATTTGGACAAAAATTCTTATTCAAGACTTAGAAAATTAAGAATTTTAAAATTAATTAAAATTAAGTATGCGCACATACTAGGATTAGTATCTCCAAGTCAAACTAAGTTATCCTTAATTTGCAGATACATTTTGTGGAGAGATTTGCATACAATTCAGATACAAAAAAGACCAAAAAGTTCTCCCAGATATATTCCACTGAAATTGCAAATAACTCATGTTTTCATTCTGTATGATCAATCTCTCATCCATTTCCAGAGAACCTATCTACTCAGTAACATTTGAAGTACATATGAACAAGAATCCCAGTTAAATTATTTAGTAAAACTTAAAGAATAAGGATTTGATTTTTTTTTGTTTGCTTGTATTTTCTTTTCTTAGAATGATCTTAATCTTTTCAGATATTGATTAAAAAAAAAGTTTAATGAAGGGATGTCAGATCGTTCTTTATTAACTGAACAGAGAAAAAGTGAAACATGAAATTGCCTGGTGCAGTAAGCCAATGGCACTGTGCTTTACCTATAGACAAAAAGATTTTCCATCAAGCCATTTCAAGACATGTTTCATGTTATCCCACAGACAAAGGGAACTTTCTGTCACATGTTTAGGCGTTTGACACAGTGTAACTTAGGCATAGTTTGTTTTCTATAAGGGCAAATGAAGCCACTCTCTAACTGAAAGGGAGTGTTTGCTTTTGCCTTGTGGTCCTTTAAGTATCTTTCAGCAGCACAAAGAGTTACCCATTAACATGTTGTCAGATATAATAATTTAAACTGTTCTTTTAAACCAGCTGAGGGGAGGTTTGCCTTTAATATGAGTATAGACTCAGATGCACCTCATCTGTCTTTGTACAGCATACGACACCTGAAAAAGGTGCTATTGGTAATCTTCCTACCCATTTCTGGCTTGCTTAATTCTTTAGGGGTTATTTTGACAGCAGGTTGTATGAACCTTATAGCGTGGTTTCCTTTGTGCTGTGTTGCTTCCCCACCGGTGTAATCACCTATGTCATGTCTGACTGCCAGTGCCATCAAATGCCTGTTGCAAATTAAACAATTGCCAGGAGCCAGTGAATTTTCAGACGTGTGAAGAACAGTAGGAGCTTGATACGGCATCCAGTGGGACTGCAATAGGAAAGGAAAATTACTCCTTCAGAGAGAGTTCTGCAGTTCCCTGAATAGAACAAAAGCACTATTAGCTGCTACCCTGTCAATCACCACAGCTTTACAGAAAGGAGACTCCCTAACAGAGTTTTCCTGTAGGCTCAGCAGGCAACTCCTAAACCAAACAAAAACTTTATGAAGATGTCAAGAGGTATATATGCATACCCAGAATTGATCTGTTCCTTCTTTCCTGCCTGCTAAATTTTAAGGACTGCATGTGCAGCTATGAAGTAGTTTCCCTGGTATTTCTGAAAGAACTGCAATCTGAGACACCATTACATATAAGTTAAAAACGGCAACTATCCTCAAAAAGAATGACAAATATAGTTGTATTCTATATTGCCATCCTTTATGGAGGTGAAACAAAGTCCTAAAGCATTTGATTTTTTTTCTCCATTTTTTCTCAAGCAGGAATCACTGTAATATAATCTTATTTGGGACACTGACTTAGATTGTCCTTCCCCAGATGTTAGCTATCAATAAAAATACTGTCTCCAGAGCTACTATGCTACCTTTCAGCCACGGCAATGTGTTTGCTATGTCTTTGCAAGATTGGGTAGAGAAAGCCATTAACTGCACATCTTACACTCACTATTGCTCATGGGCTAGGAAAGAGAATGAAACTGTGAAGAAAGGCTCTAGACTGTATCGCAGCAATTTAATTCTATTTATGTCACAAGTTGTTAAATTGCTTTCTTTATATAAGACTCGAGGAGGGCACAATAAGTAGTACACTTTACCTTTACAGATGTTTGCACATATGAGAAAACTGTATCTAGTAACAGGAGGGAAAACCTGTGGTGGAGAAATATTTTTTTCCTTGGACTTAGGTCAGAGGAAACAAGACCATATTATTAAAGCAGCTTCATACACATTATTCTCAGAAAACAGCATAAATAATAGAGAATAAAGGAGTTAATGTAGCTGTAGGGCAGGCCAGAAGCCACAGATTCAGGCTAGATACCACATACAGCAATCGCTTTGTGGTATGTGCTTGTTTTGTCATGTGAAGAAGTTACTGAAGGGGCTGTTGCAGTCCCTCTCCAATGCACCTCCTCACTTAGTCACATTATAGTGGTGAGACCTTACTGTCTGTGTGTTACAGAGGTCTGTCAGTGCATTTGAAGAGAAGATAAACACTTCTCATGCCCTTTTTCTGTCAACAAGACCCGAGGATTTAATTCCCCAAGAGTCATATAAGCTATGTTCTCCCCAATCCTTTTTCTCTTAACACTGACAAATATTGCAGGTTCCTGTGGCTATCCAAGGCCCAAGAGATGTTTGACTCTCCCAAATGAGTAAACAGAGGACTTGTTAATGCTGACCTAAAGCAGAATGTTATTTGTTTGTAGCTGGGAAAAAAGCCATTTAGTTTGGATCAAGCACTAAAGTTGCTGTGTCATTCCTGTCTCCAGAATGACAGGTCAGAATTTTCCATATAACACCTATAGCCATGTGGTGAATTGTGAATAGAGTTTCATATGTCCAAAACACTAGTAAAATACTTCCAATTAAATAGCATTTGTGTAGGAAGTAGTTACATAGATATTAGAGTATAACTATGCCATAAACATAAAAAAGGAGTAAAAATGATTCAGCTGCGGTCCAATCTATGTTATTTTATCCAAGTATAAGTAAAAAGCCATAATATTCAGATATGTGGTCAAAATTTAGAGAAAGTAAAAAAGAAGAAAAGAAGCTTTCCCCCCCCCCCCATTTTGATGATACTGAATGTAAATGCATCTTCAAACATCGGTTCTGCAGTCCTTGCTAAAATAATTCTGGAGTTTGGACCAATTCATATATTGTTGTGTAAGAACATGCAAAGAATAAGTCAGAACAGCAATATATAAAGGACTAGTGAATTAAGATAGATAAACAAAAAAGATTTAAGATGAACATCATTAAAAAGTCCTGTAGGACACTAGAACTAATGGAGTAATGTCTTTGTTGTGCTGTCAGAGAGACATCAATCTGGCAGAGTACAGCTAAAATATTCTCTGAAGTATCAAAACAGGATACAATCAAAAGGGCATCAGGAGAGGTGAGGGGGGTGCATAAATAGGCCTTCTCATTGACAACACTGCACTCTGGGTAAGTTGTTTGTGGTGGATGGATCAGAAACTCGTGTTCCCTGAGGATAATGAATCTGTCACAGCATGTGAAGCTTCTTTTCTAGTAGGAACAAAACATCTATCTCTCTTCATACTTAGGGCCCTGTCTTAGAATGAGATAAAAATAAATGCTTTTCTTTTACTAAGAGTATTTTTCTCAAAACAGTTTTGTCCTAATTTTTGAATATCAAAAATATATTCTGTATTTTTCCTGTAATGTATGTTATATTTTCAATGAAGATTACTTATTGTCTTGTGCATTGTAACATTCATGCTTATCTTCCATACTATTACAGAGATTTAGTCTTCTTTTCTGTATAGCCTGGATATATACTTTGGAAATATTTTGTTCAATCTATGGTTTTCTGAAATAGAACCTTCTCTATTATTGAAGTAACTTAGTTTCATTTGAGTGCAAGCTATCCACAAGAGATCATATATTAATAATTATTGTAAGTGACAGAAATGTTTAAATGATGTGCAACTTTCAATTTACTTCACTCAGAGTATATTTCAGATTTTCAAACAGAAACCTTGATGGATTAAAACACCACATATCTGGAGGACCGTTCACAACTCCCTTGTGTAAAGGAATTGTTCATATCACTATAGATACAGGTTGTATTTGCAGCTAGCAACTTGTTTGTTTCATAGTGTCTGGCTAGTTTCTGAGGAAATTTGTCTTTCGCTGAGGGTCTTGCAATAGATGTCAGTTAAACTTAGAGAAGTATATTGTTTAGAAAAGCATAAGCTAAGCATAAAGTGTATACAAATAACAGCTTAAGCATGTGGCCACATGTATCCTTTTCTAAGCATTGCAGCACGACAAAAATGCACGTTGAGGGGTCTAAAAATATTTGACTTAGCTTATTTTCCTATGAAAAAATTTGAGCGTGGACAATTCCTCTTCTGTATGTGTATATCTGTGTATGTGTAGTTAATGAAGCTATAATTTTGTGTTAGATAAAATATTTGGTCTTCAGACATTTAGATTGAATTGTGTATGTTAGGAATCAGAAAACAAGCCAGAGATTTGACACTGAAGTCAAGAAGATATTGAACATTTGCAAGTGTTGTGAAATTTAGTCAAGTAGAAACTCCAGAAGACTATGAATTGGGTCATGTCTAGTGATTATAAAGAAATATCACCGTTAAAGAAAAGAGGCATCACATTATTCTTGCAACTTTGTTTCTGATGGATTTTAAAAGCACTCTTCTGAGATATGGTTAGCTTGAAATATCTTTTTGAGAAAAAAGGTAATTAGCATAGAAAAAGGCTTACAGAGACTTATGCTTCAATTATTGAGACTGAAGAAATAAATATTAGTCATTTTATAATTTGGCCCAACAAAATATGTAGTATTGGGTTGACAGTTTGAAGTAGATCTGAAAGATAATCAACAGTTTTTTGATTACTCCATAATTCTCTCAAAGAAATAATGGCAATAGAAACAATGTTTCATATATATTAATTCCCTTGAATGGCCCTTGTGCTTTTCTCAATTCCTCTCTTTCTTTTTAGAGTTTTGATATGATATGCACATTTATTTTTAGTTTTTGCCAAACATTTTCTAGTGCTTATAGCGTTGGCAAAACATCACGATTCTGACCAGTTCGGCTGCACTCTGTAATCTCGGCTCAGACCAGATGGTGAGCCTCAGCTGCTGTGAGAAACAGGTAAAAGAAAACAAACCAAACCTATGAACACTTAAAATATTGTTGGCAGTTTTATCAAAGATACTTTCCAAACAACAGTTTGTGTGTTTTTTTTGTTTGTTTTTTTTTTTTTTTAATATTTATGAAACTGCATAATCATTTAGAGCTAGAGGAATTTGATGGCTGAACAATTAATATTGTTATCCTTTTAGTCTTCTATGGATTTTTCTTCTTGCTTCTAATGGAGTCACTGCAGCATTACTCCAGCAGCCATGCTGTACTATACATAACTTCTTGTGACTCAGAGGGTTAAAATAGAGGTTGCAGGAAGGTCTGGGGTTTGATTTTATAAATAAATTGACAGAATAAATTTACGTATCTTATTGTGCTTTGTTACTATATGGTGCAGGACTGCAACCAATGCAGGGCACAAGTAAAATTAAGGGTTACCCAGAGTAGCAGATACAGGTTTAGGAGGTTTCTAGGTAAAACGTGAGTGTTTGGTGAGTCACATGTTTACCCTTGGTGCAATAGTTCTTAACTGTGTTATTTGGAGAAAAATAGATTTATTTTTTTCTGGTCAGTGTTAATGAGATTAAGTAGCTATATTTTTTTGTTCCTTGGCGAATGTGAAAAAGAAATTAAAACCTTAATTGCTCTGATACTTGTTGGATCACTGAAGGAGGTATGACTAATTATAAAGGAGTAGGATACATGCAGTGGGTGCACAGAGAGCTGCAGCTGGATGTTTTCACCTGTCCTATGTGTTACACCATGGGCACTGCCTCTGGACCTTCTATTTTGTTCTACTTTATGCATGCTCTTCTTTTTGTTCCCCATGCCCTTCTTGCTGCTCTCTCCAAAAACCTTGGAACTAGAAGGCAAATAAAAACTCCCCAAATGTTTAACACATTAATAAACACAGATAATAAACAATAATAAACACAGATAAATTCCCAATTTTTTACAGGTAGCCTTAGGACTTTGAATCCTGTTACTTTTGAAAGTGTAGAACTAGAAAAAAAAAGTGACTGTAAGCAATCAATTAGGATATGTTTCGTATTTGCCTATTTTTGTCTTTATTCCAGAAAGAGATGTTACCTTCATGTATTAAAATTTTAGCCAATTCTTTTAATCTGAGGTCCCTGATTAAAATTTGCATCATGTTTGGGAGCACAGTCTGAGAAAAGTCACAATGTATGTTAACAGGTCAAAAGCAGGGTTAACCCTGAGGGTAACAGTAGATGGAAACTGTTACAGTTTCAGCAGGCCCTTTAAAAGAGGGACTGAAAGCTCCCTAGCAGAACTGTTACAAAATAATCCATAAAGTTTGAAAATAGCATAATTCTGGCTTACTGTCCAAATTGTCTGTAAGGTTCTTTGTTGACAGTCTTCAAATGTAACTGAAAGGGTACAAATTCTGTTAATGAAAACAAACATTCACTAAATTTAAGATTATAGTAAAGTAACTGGACCTGCTTTTTGGGACTGAAATGGTTTTATGCAATCTGAAACCAAATAATGTTGAGTTAGTTAAAATAAAAAAAAAATCTTGACCCTTTTTCATGAAAAGGCTGATAACTGTGAGAAGTTGGATCAATCGTTTCTTTGTGGATAGGGATAAATGAGTGTGTGGTGTTATTTTCCTTGCTGAATGCAGATTCTAGATAATATTGTGTTCCTTAGAAACATATAAAACCCTACTCACTAAAAACACAGGAATGCAAGCAGTGGATATTAGGAATGCCAGCAGTGGATATTTGGATAGGTCCTTCATTAGCTTCCTAATGGTTTTCATTTCAACAACTGTAATCATAACTTAGTAAAATTATACTTTAAACAATCTGAATAGCAAAGCAACATACCAAATAAAATCACCATTCTAAAACTGGTGGGGTGTGTGACCTAAATGTTGAGCTCAAAAGATAATGTCAGACTGGTTAAGGCTCTCTGCTTTGGCCAGTGTATGTATGGACAACCCAAGGCTGTAGACATCTGGTTAGGCAGCTCTGTCACAAGAACCAGTAGCCTTATGCATTGAAAGTCAAACACAAGTCACACACACAGCTATACTTACTCACCAGCTTCAAAACAACATACTCATGAACATACACACCAATTGTTACTGAAACTGGTCTCTGCTGTTGTTTTTAAGTGGGGCAACATCATCCTGCTCTGCTACAACCACAGTTGCAGTCGTTGTGCAGGGTTTTTGTAATGGCACAATGGAAAAAAGATCAGCTACTGCAATTTTATGTGAATATAATGAGAGTGAAGACCAAGTCTAGAATGAACTAACACACTCAGAGTGAATCTACTTTTGATGCAGAAGGATTTGAAAGTGAATGTAGCCTTTAGGAACTACATAAAATATTTATAGTATCTTGTTCTTTATTTATCAATGCCACCAGCAACAAAACACTGCTTCGTTTTACAGAGGCTCCATTTATATAGCACTGCTTAAGAGAAGCAAGCAAAAGTAAATGGACAGAGAAATAACTCTTCCTTTTTAAATGGACTTTAAATTAAAAGCTAGACAAATACAGCCCTGGAAATATCCTTTTTTAGTAATCTTTGAGCTCTAAGTATATTTAAATTACACGTGTAAGTATGCATATGCCATATATATATCATGTTCTCAGCTGTTAGACTCAAATCTGTGCATAGTACTCTTCATTTGATCCCTTCTGACTGCTTGTGTCAAGTGAGTGACGTCAGTTTGGATGGATTATTTCTGTATAAATGCTTTATGTAAGAAATTATTTAGAGTTTCTATCAGATTGTGGAGGATATCTGCTATTGCATTTATCCAATCCCTATGGCTGGCACTGCCTTTTTTTTCTTTTGTGACAAACTTAGGAAGCACTCAGTGTTCAGAGATTTGTGCATGTAAGCAGTTTTATAAACAACATTTGCATTTCAGTTTGTTCATTTAAGTGAAGGACACACAAAATTAAGGAAAATGATTCTTTGTTCACCACTTATGTTTTTGTTATTTTGGCCTATCAAAATTCTTGTCTAGTGGAGTAGTCACAGAACTTTGCTCTTTCTCAGTCTTCTGTTCATTTGTCTGCAGATTCATGCTGGCAAAATGAAACTGCAAGTTGAAATGAAGTTCAACCACTTGAATAACTGTTGTGGATGGCCTTTCATGTTCTTGCTCAGAAGAGGAAGGACTCCTTTTGTTTCAGCCACCAAACATTAACCCTAGGTGAAATGGTCTTGTAAATATACTCCATACTTGAGCAGTGTAGCACCCGTGAAGTCAAGGACAGGAATGGTAGTGATTTCAAAGTATGTTAGCGTGCACTTTTCTCTCTGGATGTTATTCTTTCTATGGTAGACATGAAGTAACATTTTATATCAAACTGCACTCTTCTTAGATCATACAGGAATCCAACATTTCTTTAGTTATTTATTTTACTTCAGATGGACAACAGACTGGTTTACAAAGGGAAAGGAAAGAAAAATCTCTTTATATTGTCAATTATAATATGTTTCAAAATACCTAACATTATTTTAAACCTTTGTGTATAACTGTTTTTGTCTGGCTAAACGATTTTGGTGGAAAACTATTGATCAGTTGGAGATAAAAGTCCGTTAATGGATAATAAAACTTTCTGGGGACTCCTCCCATGCTAAAGAATTGAAGGATAATGCTGCTGACTAGTGTTTTGTAGAATGGTTTATTTAAAAGAGAGCAAAAATCCTGACATAGCTAAAACTTTACTCAGTTCCCTGAGCTGCCTTTATGCAGTCAGTGTCTTTTAAATACTGTTATATAAGTCAGCTCTCATCCTATTTTAATGGTTAAGGCTTTTGAAACAAGCTCTTTTGACAGGGCAAGAAACATAAAAATACCAACCCACATCTTAGGAGAGAGTTTCTGCTAGCAGGATATGCATGTTCAGTGGTTCTTTTTTGCTTTCTCACCCACTATCTTTCACTAGTGTTACTAGGCTCAGAGAGGAAACCCAAGTTATTTGTATTCTGCAGTGAATAACCATTATTTTATTCTTTTATCGATTATATGTTCATCCAGCCTTTTCTAAGATAGGAAAAAAGCTGCAGAAGAGGGCTGAAAGGGACTTTTGCTCCAGCTGTGAAGGAGAAAAATAATAAAAAGAAAAGTGAAAAGAAAAAAAGTTTGGGTTTTTTTTGGTCTGGAAATAGCTTGTGTTCTTCCCCTCTATCATCACACAGAGAGATGAGAGGAAGAGGTTCTTATCTCTTTTGAGAACAGCAGCGATACAGTTTAAACTTAGCAGCTCTCTAGGTAACACTGTCAATTCTGCTTTGACAATTAGTGATGAAGGAAAGTGTCCTGAAGCAAGTGATATTAATATTTTAGTAGGTGGCATCCTCTCTAAGTCAGTATTGCCAGAAGGCATTTGATGATGGTGTTTCAAAATGTAAAGCTGACGTCCTAGTCTCTTGTAACTGCTGAGATACAATCCAGTGATATTTTTTTACAAAGATGTATAATAATAGGGAATCTACTTGTGATTTGCTTCAGTTTTAGTTAATGTAAAAAGCACTGAATGTATGCTCCTAAAGATCTTTATTCTTTCAAATACGTTTGAATATTATGATCTATGCATTCACTGTGCTTAACTGCACTTAATTAACATTAAGATTGGATTTATATCCTTAGGCTAATGGAGAACAATTCACATGAATCAGGATTTTTATTGATATTTAAGTAAACAAAGGTCTAGATTGCAAAGAAAATGCTTTAGGAAGAAAAAGTCTGTACAAATGGATGTTATTTAGCTCTCACAAGGCTTCTTTCTCAGAACCTTCAAGTAGATTTCTTCTGTAACTCCTGCACTCTGAACTTCTTTATCTGATGAGCAGTTCTCCTCCTGAGCAGTTTGTCACTCTGGGTTGGGATAATGGGCATTACCTTTACATTTACCCTCTCTTGTGAAAATTGATTTATATGTTCTCTGTGTGTTGGAGGGAAAAGTCACAACTCAGATTGTCATTCTGCAAATGCAGACTGAGTTTTTTAAAATCCCATTATTCCTGTGTATAAAGCAGCAACTGACTGTACTGTAACCATGGAGACCTGCAGCAGATTGGGGAGTTGTTTTTAACTCTCATGCTTCACACCAGAAAATGTTAGATACTCTGTCTGCATCACAGAGGTAACAGTCAGCCTCAGGGGAAGGCCACTGGAGACTCTCCAGAATCACTAGGTCTTGATCTGTTCTCAGAGAAGACTTTCACTGGGTCAACCTCACTGCATTTTAGGCAAAAACTGGAAACACCTGTAGAGTTTGAAGAATGAAAAAATCTCTTATGCAGTTATTTGATTTTCAAAAATAATTAGAATCATAGCTGTGATCTGGATATCCATGACATTTTAGCTTCCCTTACAAGAGGCCTGTGCCCTCTGAGCCTTTTCAGAGAATAGGTTTGTAGTAAGATTATAAAATTATATCTCAAAGTTGTGTTGCCATGAGAACTTTCCGTATTAGTAGCATATGTCGGGACTGAATTTGTCATGTGGTATAAACTGCTAATTTCAATGGTTTTGCATTACAGGTGATCCTGTACATTTGATCCTATGTAAAATTTTGGCTCTATCTTTTCCTTGCTCCTCAATGATATTTTACTATCTTAGCAATTTATTTTATTAGAGAAACTTTACTTAGATCAGATCATAAACAAATAGCAGCTTTAAGTAATAGCTCCATTAGGATCTCTAAACTGTGTTGCACTGTGACAGAAATAGCTTCTGGATGTTCCTTGCTGGGTGTGATCAGAGATGGGGATCAAACAGTTTTAAACATTAATTTAGCATGAGAAGCTATGCAAAATCAAGGCTGTTTAAGCAGCAGGAAATCAGAGAAACAAGTCAGGGATTGAAAAAAAGATTGATTATTAACTGGGGAGAATAAAAGTATTTTGGTAAGGGAAATGGAGAGGATGGAACATTATGGGATCTTTTCTTTGCCAAACTGACCCACAGTATATATCAATCTTATTTTCTTATTCAGACAGCAGAGCTTTCAGCATTTGGCTTGGCTTCTCAGTATCTTTGTCTGATATTCCAGTAAGTGATATATGGCTGTGTGCCTCTGAGTAAAGGACATATATTGATATGTGTGGGTAGTATTTCTTCTGGATAGAAGATACCTGTATTATTGAACAGGATAATAAATGGTTCTTTAAGAACACCATTGCCTAAATGAGTACAGAATGACTGATATTAGGAAGAAAAGGTTAGATGTGAAGAGTAAGGTCTTTTCTGTGTAGCCACATTTAAGGTTTCAGTCCCTGAACTATAAGAAGACTACTCAAGTGTGTACAATATCTTGTCTGCCCTTCATTTATACATTGTTCTCAAGCAGTATCCAAACATTTACTTGCTCTCTACTCCTGTCTATGCATAGGAAATTCTGTCTTTTGTTTTTTGTGGGTGGACAAAAGCATCTGCAGGGTGAATTCTGTACCCACCATTCTCCCCTGATTCTGCTCATTGCAATACATTGGAGGGAAGGCAGTGTTACTGTTCTTGGTTTTGCAGCAGAGAGTGACTTTTAGCATTAAATGCTTTCTTTAGTAGTGGGCTGTGAGCATTTGTAAATAGAATGGCTGAGTAGGAATGTGAACAGAGCCTGTTGTGGCCTTTGCTGAAGTAACAGCTTCTCCCTGCTTACTGCCAGCCCACGTCTTAAGATGAGATGCATGTGGATGCTACAGTTGCCCCCTCTGAAGATGAGGTGTTCTCAGACATTATTCCTGCCCTTTGATACAGACAGGCTGAACTTCAGTAGAAAAGAAAGAGTAGAGAAACTTCAGTGAGAAAGAAAGAGTAGAGATTCAGAGGAAGATGAGAAAATAGTAGGCAAAAATTGGAGCTGGAGAAAGAAAACAAAGAAGGGATAAGAAAGAAATTTGGAAAGTAGAAGTCATGGAAGATAATAAAAATGTGGATGAAAAGGAAATGAAAGAACAAACATCCATTTTTTTATGGCTGTTGCACTTTTATATTGCATTTTCATTCTAGGAACATAGCAGATCTAGGCAACTGGGAAAAAAAGCAATTTCCATGTTGTATTTCGAGTCCAAATTTATTTCTTGCAATGGTTGGATAAAACAATGTAGAAAGGCTTGTGTGGTGCTATGGGGGTCTGAAGCTACTGCAAGTTCTCTGATGAAAACTGTCAAATGTAAAAGCATATTCATTAAGGTCATGCACTTTTCTGCTTCCAGCTCTGTGCAGCTGTGGCATTTTTCCATCTGTATTTCTTGTTAAAGATCTGAATGACTCATCCTTGAATTTGCCTTAGAGGTAGACAGTTTTCCTATCGCAATGAAATCCAGCTGGTACACAAAAAAATTTGTGTGTCACTGTCAAGGAAGGATCATTCTCAAAAGAGGTCAACTCAGTCTTAAAGTTGGAATTGTTATCGTTCATTTTCCAGACAGATTTTATTGCTTTGCATTTTTTTTTTTTTTATAACAACATTTTAAAGTAACAGACCAAATATTAAAAAAACCTCCCTATATTAGTTAAATTCTTCCCAGGGATTTTCAGATAAGCATTAGAAAGAAGAAACTAAACCTTACTGAGTCTGTTTTCTGTTTTATTCTTTGAAAATACAGGTGTTATCATGACTATTTCTACACATAAATGCAAAAACCCTTTCCTCTTATAAAGCAAACAACATTTAATGTTTCAGAATACTTTTAACATTATTACTTAGCAATTAAAAGGAAAAATCAGTTATGTACCAGTTTAGTTGAGTAACTGCACTTCACAGACTCCCACATAATCTTCTATGAAATGGTTTTATTTTAGCTAAGTTTTTCTTGAAGTGTTTTCTCTAAGTGTTTTTTCAAGTCTTCCTAAATGTCTGTGGGTTAAGCTTTTGTCTGTTTTCTTAAGCTCACCAATTAATTGATTTCTTTGCAAATGAAAAAGACATTGAAACGTTCACCTGTTGCAAAACAGAAAACTTCAATACTGTTAAAATACAGACAGTATTCATGAAGAATAGCAAACCAGGAAAAGCGTTTGCTATTTCTACTGCAACTTCAGCATTACAACCTCAAAGGACTTGAAATGCATTTATGAATTAAGACATGAAGTTATAGCATACTAAGTACATCCTTGGTATAAATAAGCATCTAAGGAAATGGCAAGTTTTCTCTGATTTTGAGTGTTTTTGTTTTGTTTTGTTTTTGTGTTAAAAAGATAAAGTGAGTCACTGCTGGGAGGCATTTTGGAAATATTTTAAGTCAAGAAAGACATTTATTTTGTGGAGTCTTCTTTAATTGATTCACGTATGCTGAAGAAAGAGAGTGTCATGGGATAAGTTTAAAAATTCTAACTACAGAGTTCACATCTTAGTAGTTTATAAAGCCACACCATTTGAAATTGAGTGATACAATCAACATCCTAATTTTTCTTGCAAATTCTGTCTGAACAGATGAGGCATCATAAAACCAGTTTCACTTAGTCCTTGGCTGATGCATGCTAGGTGCAAGCTTGCAGAATATAGTCTTCCCCTCAGTCAGGCTTGAAATGTCTTGAAAAACAGATGTTAAAAAACTGGCATTAATATGTCATTATTATGTCATTAATATGTCACTAGTCATCACACAATGGTTTGTGAAATTCCTGAATACAATTGCAGAGGAACCCTGTGCTAATATTGAGTGATGTTTTCAACAGGGGTATCACCCTGTATATAAACAGCTTGTGTTCAGATCAGACGCAGAAGATTTAAAATCAGTAACTGAATTGATTCACTGGAGAGCTGACAGAATAGGCAACATGGCACTGATTATGTGAATTTTAGAAGACTTTATCACAACAGGGATGGAAATATATATAATACTGCATTTAAACAGTTTGAGAAACTAATTCTATTCACAATAGGAGAATTATATTTATATATTTGTCATGTTCTGGGCAACCAGGATGACTCAAGTTCACTAATTCCCAGGTCAGGATTTAGGTGAAACAACACCAAGGTTCCTCTAATTCATGAAACCCAACTTTATTTGCTAACAACAATATCAGTGTGATAAGAAAATGACTTCAGGTGGTCACAACAGTATTGGCAAAATATCATGTCAATAAACCTTGCAATATATAGCCATTTGGGCCTTATATAGCCATTTATGTTAGGAGAAGGAAATAGAGACAGAGCAAAAGAGAAAAAGAAAGAAAATAAAATTTTCACTGGTTGTGGGTCCAGTGTTGTTCCAGCCAGCCAAGATATCCAGCTACTGGGCGATACCACCTGGGGCTCCATTTAGTACCCTCATATAGGCAGCCTCCAGGTGGGCATTTGGACCCTTATGTTAATTAGCTGTCTTGTGCAGTCTGTGCTTCTAGAATCACTTTGGAAATGGGTCAGTGGGCTCTCATACAGCCTGTGTTCTGGAATCTTCCTTCACAGTGTGAAAACAACTGTCTCTCCTCCCTCAGCTTCTCGCATGGTTGCTCAGGACGGGAAGCCTGGCACCAGAAAAGCGCTGACCCACATCTGTGGGGCTGTCCCCTGCATCTGACTGCATCTTCCTGCTCCTGCAACCCTGGCATTACCACAGAAGTTGTCCCCCAGATTCAACCCCAACCAAACTTCCTTAGTGAATGTTTGAGACATCAACTCTAATTCCACTGGACCATCACAGTATTAGAATACCACAGAGAATATACTTAATAATATTGATGCTAAAATAGCAATGTGGAAATGGAGGTGCATTGGTCCGGACATTAATATTTTAAAAAGATAAAGCTAGTATGGAAATTATTTGCATCCCCTCTAATGAAGAGCCACGTGACAGTGAGCACCACACTTCTGCACCCAGTATTATTGTTTATCCAAATGTGTCATGGATGTGTTCAGATAGAATGGAAGCAGAAACACTGTTCAGAAAAAGCTAGAGCAAAATGCCTTTACTCAAAACAAGGTAATACTGTATAACAAACATGGAATTTCTAAAGAAAGATTCATTCTGATAGCAACTACAATAGTTACAAATACCCAGATGGTAACTGCAGGAAGATCAAGTTGGACACACGGGAAAATATTCTGACCACTGTGAAACATACGCAAAACATTCAATCAAAACATTTAGATATATTTGAATATTCAGAGGACATCAGTATCTTGCGTTTTAGCATAACAGAAAAACTAGTGCTTCAGTAAACAATCAGCTTCATTTTCTAGGGTATTTCTGACAGTACAAAAAGGCATGCATATTCACTTGAAGTGGATTTGAGAAAAGATAATTTAAAAAATAATTTAATAATAGAATTAATACTTAAACCCTTGGGTCTAACTCTAATTATAAATGTAGTAGAAGTATCCCACATGGCTGTCCTGACACTTGAGCGAGTTCCTCTAATCTGTCATACAAATTTCTGCAGCTGCTGTCACCTAGTAGTCAAACCCAATCCTTCTGAACTGTGACAAGTTCTGAGGAAATTCTGAGGCTAGTGCTACAAACAATCATTACACAGATGAGACTAATTCCATGCTGTATCACCTGTTCAATGATCTTATCCAATGCATTTAGATAAGGTAATGGTGAAATACAATGAGTTAACAGACTAATGTCTTTAGCTTTGCATTATATTTCTACCTAAAAGAGAGATTCCCCTACATAGCTAAGAGTTATAGAGAAGTTGTCCCTAAAAACCTTTTGTTATGTCTTTCAAGTAATGAAAAAAGTCTAAATTAAGTAGAGTGTGTCATTTGCTGTGCTAGATAGAAATGAAAATGGGATTCAAGACATGAATATTTACAGGAAGTATGTCTAGGTGTAGATTAGTATATTAGATATTTTTTTAAAATGTACACCTGCAGCAGATGGTACATCCTGTTATTTTGTTTCAAGTGTGTTAAGTCCCAGATGTCTGATGATAAGCAGTGACCGTGAATGTTGAAACACACGTGTACCATTGCCAATAGCGTAGATGTGCTTCCCATGGCATTGTCTTATGGCAAGAAGGGTGACTGAGCTTAACCCTTTGCCCTCTTTCATTTCAAAAATGTCCTCGCTCATCAGAAAACATGACATACTTGCCAGAACAGCTGTTATTATCAGTCACTGGTGTGCCTAGCATTTTTCATGGATTCAGCAGATTTTTGTACAAGCCAAAGGCTGGAACAATTCAAAACAACGTAATTTTTGTTCAAACTTCTTTTTGCTTTTGTTTGATTGTTTACCTTTAGGCTTGAATTATAATACATGTTGATGATCTGAACTATTAATTGAAATGCACTTTGCACACTCAGTAAACCATGAAATTGCACCTGTACCCAGGCAAGGGACTCGGGCGATATGGCAGCTCTGTTGTAGGATACTTTCTTTCTTGCCTCTCAACAACTTTCACAAAAATTGCAAAGAGAAGAGTGATAAGTGCAGGTCTGATGAACTGAGGCAGGTTTCTACTGAATGCAGAGCTATCCTGAAGATGGTTCCTGCTTCATGTCAATTTTCTCAGTAGCTCCTGATTTTGTGGCCCACATGTGATCTTGCTAATGAGATAAGGGCAATAGAATAATTCATCTCTCTCCCTCTGAACCTGTGGGATCTTCAGTAACACAGAAATATAGCAAAATTCAAAATTTTTTTTTTTTTTTTTTTTTTTTACTTTGTACCCCAGTTACACTTTGAATGCATGAGGGGAGTAGGCCAGCTAAAGCAACTGTAATCAAGACTTGGTCCTGCAGGATGCAACACAGCATATACAGCCCAGGAGGAGGTGCAGAGAAAACAGTTTTCTTTCACTTTGAGGCGTCTGAATTACATGTGGTAACAAGACAGAGGAAACCTAGGACGATGAAGTAATGCTACTTTATGATATGCTAATACAAGCATCAAGATGATGAAAACCAGCACAGTTGTTCTTAATTCAAGGTATCATTTATAGTCACATACACTTTATTTTTGTGCAAGTGACCCTTGTTTGAAAACATTTTAATATGATGAGTCTAAAAATATTCTTCTTGGTATCACTCACAGAGGTGAACAATAGTAGTATTTATGATTCGTCAGGAATTATTTGATTATTTTTTATTGCTGGGAAGTTGCAATTCACTTTTACCATGCTGAGAGCAAACCTTTATGTCTCTATAGAACATGGGTTTGAAATCACTGTCATGCTCATGATTAAAACCAAAATATAGTAAACATTTTAAACTACTACATAGTTCCTCAATTTTGACACCTTTATGAAGAGGTGGGTGAAAAGAACTGGGAAAGTACCATACAAGTATTATACAAGATGCAAAATCCTCTTAGAGCTTTAATAATAATAATTTAAGAGCCATATGTTACATAACTGCACAAAATATCACCTACATGCAGAAATTATTTAGTTTATCCTCACAGAACTAACACAAGAAAGTGTTATTATTCTCATTACCGTAAACTACTGGCTATATAAGGTAGTGTAAAAAGTCTTATATTTATCAATTCCCTTTAACAAGAAAAATTAATTAGACCTGATCTCTTCTTACATTTTACCAAGACTGGGTGTCCTATACTTAATTTAAACTCATTAGAGAATATGAGAATTAAAATGAGATTGGATTGCAAAGCTGAGGTTCTAAGTTTCATTTAAATGTGACCAAAGTTTAGTTTTATACTAGTAGGCTCTGGATTTTGTAAATGGAATAGGCTTGACATTCTAAAAAACTTTCTAAACTGAAATATATTTTCTTTTTAGGTGTGTTAAAACTTTAGAGAGTTTTGTGTTCAGTGACTTTTAGTGGTGGAGAGATGAAAGCTACATTTCTGTAATGCTTTCATCTTAAGATTCATGTAAAAACCTGTAGGAAAGTGTTACTTGGATACATTAAAATGACTATTTCATTCTGATTATAATTTTCTTACCTTAATGCATTTTACCTCTGCATATGTTTGGCATATTGTTTAAAAATAAACAGGAGGAGAAGGAGAGAATGCTAATAACCTTTCATAGTACTGTGGGAAGAGTAGTGCTAGCCTGCTCACAAAAATTTTACTTTTCTGAATTTTCTCAAAAGTGAGCTTGATGGAGTTAATCTCTTTAACAGGCAGAAAATCATGTCACCCCAGGGGCTTTCCTTCCTTGCTTTCATATTATAATATAAAGAATATTTATCTGTCAATGCCCATGGCTAATGATGACCATGTTGATCCAAGAAACAATGATTACAATGAGCTCCATGGGGAATTGCTTGATTTATCATCTGTCTCTGCACTGAAAAGAGGAATTAAACATTCTTTTTCATAATCCTACTTAATTTCAGAGAAGGAAGAGGCCTAATCAAGGTGTTCCAAATCACGTCCAACTTTGTATATTGATTACTGGAACAGTCTGAGAGGACTAACTTTCAGATGCCTGATGTTCCTGTGGGTCCTAGCCTTGAGAAGCTTTCAACATTAGGCAGATTCTTATGGGCTGGAGGTGAGTTTGATTTGAAACTATGATTCATTTTCTTATAACAATGGTTAATTGACTATATGTGCATTATTTTGTGTATAAAAAAAGTCCTTAATTTTCCTTGTGTATGTCCAGTAAGTCATTAAATTATAAAAATATGGAAGTATGGAACAAAAACATAGGATGCAAAACTTGATAAAAATTAAAAAAACATTTAAAAAAAAAAGATAATTTAGTTGAAAGGTCCTAATTCTGCTTCAAAGTTAAAGCTGCTTTCACACTCCTTCAACGATATGATGCAGTAATCCCTCAGCAGTGCAATAAAATCTGAAGTTCTTGAACAACATATGCGTCAGCTTAACTAGCAAAAACACCTGGACATCAATACACTCAGGAAATGCAGTTGATTTGGGTTTAATTTGTGTGTGCACTGTTTGTGAGAGGCAAATATTTGCTGATATTGACTCATAACCATTTGTGGTCATTGCTAAGTGTCTCACAGGAAATGCAAAATACAGCAAGTATTATTTTTTCTTTTTGGTTACCAAAAAAAAAGATGCTTTACAAACCAGAATTATTATTAAATAGACTATTTAGTACACTTATCAAAAACATAAAGGATGAAAGTCCATAATGAAATATGAAAGGAAAATTAAAAAAGTCTAAAAGTACATAAAACATGAAGCATGAGAGTATTAACAACCTCAAAGCAGTGTCATGTGAATTAAAACTCTTGGTTTAGCTGATGGTACATTCACAACCTCAGTTGTTAATTCATAATTAGTTTTTAGTCCATCATGGAATTCTTTTCAAAAGACTGAAATATTTGGATCTGCATGACACTAATTGCCCAACTAGTATCTTTCTCAATTTAGAAACATGGTAGTCCTGAAGTTTTCTGGAGTGGAATAAGACATAAAAAGCTTTAAAATATATGAATTGGGGTCCTGGGAGCTGCAATCAGGTAAAGAACAGACACAGTATGCATTTGTGATAGCAATCAGTATTTACAAATACGTATGATGACAAATTAAATTGCATTATAGTCACAGCAGTTTTTCATGCTTGGTGGGCATCCACTGAGAAAGCAGACAAACTTTTTTTCAGTTTCCAGAGGCGATGAAATATGAGAGGTTTTAATATTTTTCCTGAGCTTTTTTTTTAGTGAGGAACCATACAAATATGATGGAATCCCGAGATACAGCAGTGCTGGAATCAGTGGGCATTCAGCCCAGCCCATGGAGCACTGATATTTCATAAATCTGCAAGCCCAGTTGAAAATGCCTCCAAGATAATTGAGTATAGTTGATTATAACTGGCTTCTTGGTGTTTGTCATTGTGTGTAGTATCAGTGTTTCCTGTGATGGTGAAAGGCATGGTAACAGGAAGTGCATTTTTTGGTGACTGAGCTTGACAGAGGAAGTCTGAGTTGTAGCTTCAGATTTTGCACTCTTATGCAGTTAGAGCTGGCCACCAAATACAGAGTATCTCTTTCAAGTGTGTTGTCCCCAAAGTGTTTGCTGAGTTCTACAAGGGCAGACCGAAGTAGCCTTCAGGGAGGACAAAGAGCCTACTGAGATCCTAGTAGAAATTCCTCTGCAGTTCCTTCCTTGCTACTATCACCATGTGTGGCATCCATAAAGTAAGATATGTTGAGAGACTGAGTGTGATGCTTACTACTGCAATGAGTCAGGTGGTTGGCCACGGGAGTCACAAAACTGCAGATGGCTCAGGAAAAAGCAGAACTCTTGCCAGAGAAGTCTTTTGAAACAGGAAGGTCATTCAGATGAAAATGTGTGGTGTATATGTTGTCAGAGTGTCAAACTGATTAGGATCATTCAGTAACTCTTATACAGGTGTTAAGTACACAAGACTCTTCCTTGATGATGTATATCTGTCATTTATTCAAATGAGTATTGCATTCTTTGTGTTTCTGATACATAGACAAACACTGTAGACTGTATGTGCCATACAATTTGCAAATAATATTTAATTTTAAAATCAATAATATATAACTTTCCTCTCTGGCATCAGAACATTGTCAGATCAATCCAGACTCCTCTTACCTTTGAATTTTCACCTTAGAAGACTTCTACTTTTGAGATAACAGCTTCTTCTAAGAACATCTCAGTGAGTGCCTCCTTGTGGTGTCTGCATGCACTTTTTAAAAGTTTGTCTCAGAAATTGTGCATCAATACAAAAAGATCTTTTGACAGCAATTGTGTGAAATAAATGGTAGTACTTGTTATTTTACTGAAGATGAAGGAATTGTCTTCCCAAAGATGATGAAACTGTTCACAACTGGAGTCAGGGATGCCTGGAGATGCACTTGACTGCATTTTTCTCTGTGCTGTTTCATCTCCTCTGTTCGCTGTCTGCCTTTAAACTATGTTGTTACACGTAACTTTTCAACACAGGTCTTTTATAAAGTTAGAAGGTAAATATTATTTTACCTATTTTTGTATGAGGAAACAGTACCGAGAACTACAAAAAATAACTTGGCAACCAACAGTACAATGACCAAGTTTAACATTATCCTGGCTCTTCATAATCTTACCCTGGGTTTTATCCATCATGACACACTGAATTTGAAAGTGTAGAAATACAAATACTTGTTATTCTCCTTTATCCCACTCTGGAACTGAGAGACTGCAGGGGTCACCTTGGTCTGAATGTAATTGTGGACCTTTTCACCCTGGTGTCCAGTGATAGGACTGTGTTATACTATGGTATGCTGTAATTACTGGTCCTTAGATACTGTTCAAATCCTCTAAAGTGCTTTAAGTGAATCTCCAACCTTTGTTTTGCTGCCTTCCCATAAAATGAATGGGCAGAGTTACTCACATGATGAAGGTGTTATCAACATGATTAAACAGGAGCCTTGTACTTGTGATTCCCAAACCAGGGATTGCTGCTAACAGTCTTAAAAGAAACAATATTTTTTTAAAAACCTAAAATATCCAAAGGCAGTGGCCCACTTGCCTAAAAATTCACATTTTTAGCTTGTGGACCTGTGGAAAGAAACTTCTCATACAATTAGATGTTTAACTTCTCTATGTGAATAAAAATTTAAAAAGAAGGCTTCTTTTCTAGAAATGCACTCTTAGTAATTAGAGCATTGGCCTGAATTCAAATCCCTATTCCACTGAATTCAGTTCAGGAGTTGCAATCTATATCCTCCAGGAATACCCATCATGAAACCATTGAGTGTTTTAGTTTAAGCACCTGTTTTGTTTCTTGTTGGAACTCTTCCACTTGATATAAATAATTAATCAAGCATTGAAAGAGTGATGTGAACCTGCAGCTCTTATATCTCAGTTGAGCCTCTAGACACTGGCCTGTGAGCTGCAGCCAACTCATGCCTATTTGCATTAGGTATTCTCTGTATGGAGAAAAACGTGCTTATGAAACATTTTTCACCCAAGTGAAACGGGGCAGTGGAGAAGAAGTCTATTTTAAGACTATTTTAAGAAGAATCGGATCACCCAGGGTATCTAGTGCTTCAAATAGGATCAAAACCCTCTGCGAGATATATGACAACCCGAGGCCTTTAACAGTCAGTAAGTAGCTGAATCTGAGTTACTTAAGGAACTGTAACACCAGCAGTGTTGGATACCAGCAAAACGTCGTTAACTGAGGAGTGTAATGCACATCTCAATTTAAGGAATAAATCTCGTCTTCACTAGATAAACTTGGCTGGACAGGTAACAGTAAGGATCTAATTCAGATGATTTCACAAAAGGGCTAACTGCTTGATTATTAGGCAGGGATTTCTGATGAGAGAAGCTGCTAGGTAGGAAGCAAATTCATATTCCAAATTTAATTCGTATCATTGACTGATGGAAAAGCAACTCCAGAAGCTAGAGTATGGTTGAGAACTTTAAACTCCTGTGCTGCTACCTAGAGTCATTACAGCAGATGAGTATATTTGAGATTCTAGAACTGGCTCAAATTACTAGTTTATATGACCTAGACTGTAAATTCAGACTTTGAAGGTTTTAGGGTTTGTTTTTCTTTTGAAGTGCCTATTCATTTATTTATTTATTAAATTTGTTTTAAACATCCTGGGAAGCTTTTCTGCTACAAAGCTTTGCCTTTCCTTTTATGACACATTATGTATCTCGCAGCATTGTTAGACATCAGTCTGAAAAATGTTGAATAAGTCAAACTGCAGATATTTTAGTTGCTCATTTTAACTGTCATTAATTTGTTGATACTGTCTTCAAAATACAGCTTCTAGAAATTTCTTATTTCCCTTTGGCATTTATGACACAAGGTAATTTTGAATTCATGTTTGACACTATTTTTGTAGTCAATTGATGCAAGTTACATTATTTTGAAGAACAGCGTTTTGAAAAAATGCTAGTAAAGGAAAGAACCAATACAATTTAAAAAACATCATCTTGCCAGGCACATTAGCTATAAATAAATGCTGTGGAAACACACAGACACAAATTTGTTTTTCTTGACTGCAAGATCACAGAGGTTAAACATGCTTCATTTAGGTTACTATCCTCCTTTCTTTCATTTTTTTTTTTTATTTTAAAGTCTATGGGTCGCTATTTCAAACAGAAGTCTAAAGATAATATTTGACTGAGGTAATCTCCAGAAAAGTTCATGTTAGGTAGTTAGTGTTGTATGGATATCTCCACCAGAGGACTCCACAGAAAAGTAGTAAATGCAGTTGAAATTTGCATTTTCTGATGATGCTTTACAAGGCTGTTGCTCTCAGTAGGACTCTACTCAGGAAGAGATGAAGCACTACTGATTACTGAAGATCTCTGAAGTTAATTGTTTTTCATCTGTCTGGTTTGGGTTGTATCCATGTTCTCTTCACTCATCTGTCTAATTCAATCTACTTCTTTGTGTACGTGGTGCAAGTCTAACAAAACAAATGGATTTTAACAGTCAGGAATATGAAAATATCTTATTTTATACAGCTAAATCTTAAAATACCATTGCAGCAATGTTTTAGTAGCCCAACATCTTTAAAAGCTGAAACATGTAGAGCATCAATCAGCCAGGGAAGAAGACAACTTCAATGGGAAGGAGTGGCAAGCAATGAAGAGAAGAAAGCTACACATTATAAAGGAAAATTATTAAAAATACGAGCTGACAGAAGCTATAAACAGAAATCAGATAGAAATTAACATTACTATGTCAAGAAATATTTAGCATGCAAAAGAACTCTTCAGCCTCTTTATGCAACAGCTGAGAAAAACTGTCACAGAAGTTGTAGTTCACTATAGAGTTTCAATTAGCAGTTGTTTCTAAGTGCAGTTCGTGAACACTTGCCTAGGAAGCAACAAAATCCATATTTCAGGTTGTATTTGTATAACTAAGAAGATGGTATTATCTCCTTGTGTATGGACCAGCTAGGGCTGATTCTCATCTCAGACTAGAAGTCAAAATTTTCTTAGCTGGAATCTGTATAGTGGCACTGCTCTGATGGAAAATCAGGCCTCTTTTGTTTATTTAACATATTAGAATAGTGTAGGGTTTTTTTTTGTGTGTGTGTTTGGTTTTCTTTTTCCTAAATAATATAGTTTTCTTTAATTTGCATTAGCTATAATGAAGTTTATTCAAGCTGAAGTATGCAGGCCTCTCATAGAAGTTGGCATACGTTCATTATTCTGAATCTCTCCCTAGGTACATAGTCTATGTTTAGTGATTTTTCAGTTGCTCTGTTTTGTTGGAATACCATCAGATACTTTTATTTTAATTTTTTTAAGATGTTCTTGCTTTATGTAGAGCTAATATTGAACTGTTTCCTTCTTCAACAAGATTTAAAGAAAGAACAAATTTAGGTATCAACAATTATAGAACTTAGAACTGTTAAGCAAGTAAAATAAATTTACTGTTGATGCATATTTACTCTCTCTGGGGATATTGATTTTATTATTTCATGGTTTAGTCCTGCAGTTATTAAAACATTAACTGTTTTCCCAATAGCCATTATAACAACTGATTTTGCATTTGAATGCTAAATAAATCTGTTCTGGTTCAGTCTGAAGTGACAGCTTTATACTGAAACTCTCTTCTAGCTCATTCCTTTCCTTACTGCCCCTTCTTTTATATTCCAGTTTATGTCACTGTTAGTGCTCCTTGATCTTATTTTTCTTTCCTCTACCATTTCTCAGAAGCAGCCCACAGAAACCATGAGAAATGAGATCTGAAAGAGATCTCGAAAGGCCACTTTATATATCTTTTTTTACCTGTTCTTCTCATCATGTGGATTCTACAGAAAGAAAACAGGTAGAGAGAACTTAAATTACATGCTTGGTTCACTTGGATATTCTTTGATGAAGAAAGCTCTGGTTTTCTCCCTTTTTCTCTGGAAGTTTCACTGTGAATACATGCTCTAAGACAAAACTCTTTCTTCCAAGGAAGAAAAACACACAGCCAAATAACGACAGTTGTGCAGTCTTCATCCAGAGGCAGATGAAAATTTGTTTTCAGCCTGAATTAATTTCTAATAATCAGTTTATGCCTGGTGAGATATATGATGTACTTTAAGGTTGATTTGCCAGAGTGGTTTTCATTATTTATCAGTTATCTGTAGACAAAAAAAGACGTCATTTTCCCCTCTGGAATCTACAAGAACATGATTTTGAGCCCAGCCAGATTTTCTCATCCTCATCCAGCCATCTGGATTTCTCAGCACTCATTTTTCTCTGTTGAGGCTCATGCCATTATTTGTATTTTCTGTTTTTTGTATAATACAATGGAGAATGGTTCCATTAGAAGCATCAGATAGTTTTATTTCAAATTAGTGGGAAACTGTAGTTTTACTAATAACTACTGAGATACTATTAGTATATTCAGGCAAAAGATGTGGTGACTGAGAGGTTGTGAATGAGCAGAGGAATGTTTTGATCTCTCCTCCCTTCCATCTTCCTACACTCTCTACGCTGATCTGATATCTCTGAGGGCCAGGACTAAACTCCTGGAGATGGAGAGACAAGAAAATACAAGGACTGAAACTTCTCCTCCCTCATCATACAGAGGACTGAGATTGGAAGGAAGTGCAAAAGACAGTCTAGTGAAGCACAAAATAATTATTGTGAACACTGATGCAGTGGTAACAGCAGTACCAATACTTTTGGTAGCAGTTGATATATCATTTATTGAGAAGTGTGGTGCCATTGTGGTATGGATATATTGTGCCTCATTATTTCAAATCAATATACAGTGAGAAAATAAACTCTAAAAATATATTAAAACTCACACATCTTCTGGATCCTGAGATTACAATTCAGGTTTGACAACAATACAACAAATTTGTGGAGAGGAGATTGGTACTTTGGAAGTCCTACACTGTAAAGACAAAATACTCTTCTATCAGTATGGATAGAGGTAGGAGTTGTAAGGTAGCTTATTCTTTGATAGATTTTTGGTCAATATTTGATTTGCTAAATGCTTCATAGTAACCGTAGTCTAAACAACAATTTTTCTATGGACTAAGCTCTGAAGTCCTGTTTCCTACTGAGTAGACATTCCCCTGATCCTTTTGGGACTACTGATCTATGATGCATCTAGAGCAAATATTACAGAACAAAAGTATATGAAAGCTAAGAGGGGAAAGAAAAAAAAAAAAGAAAGAAAGTAATTCTATATGATTAATGCAAAAGAGTGGAAAATTGTATCAGACTTTTAATGAGCCTTGACCTAGCCATAATAAAGGACTGGAGATGGTCATGACATCCATCAGTTATGGCCCTCTCTCTGTGAAGGGATATTTTCAAATCAGTCAAATATGATTACATTTTATGAGTATGTAAATGCAGAAAAATGTCATGATTCAAACCCAATGTCTTTCTCATTATTGCTGTTATTCTGACTAATATCAGATGTGAATGCTGTGATTTGACTATTTCTGGTCAATAATTTTAGCAACTTTTTCAAATTTACATCTGAATATAAGTACAGTACTTCCTCATCATTTGTGGTTTTGCTGGATTCATTTGTCAAGACCTTTCAAATATGAAGTAACCTTCATTTGCTAGAGTAGGTTTGCTTTTTTAAAATATAATTGATGATTTAAACATATTAATATCTGTTTAAACAAAATTAATACATTAGAGAATTTATACTTAAGGCACCACGCGTTTGTGTTCATCTTACACTAGTGTAATAGCACTGAGGTAGCCCTGAGAAATATTTCTTTTTGGGATAAGAATTGTAAGCTTTTAGCTTGGGGTGACACACCATAAAGCATTATATTAATGCATAATGGTGATATGTCACAGTATGAAAGCACTGGCTGTTATGCACTAGGTGTTGAGGGCAGTGAGAGAATTCTTTCTTGATCTCTAGGAAAAAAAGCCCAGCAACAAATGTCTTAATAAAATAGCTGTTTTAATAATCTAGAATAAAAAGAATACAGATAGAGAGCAAATCTTCCATCTCTTCAGATGCTAGCAACCTTGCCTTCATGCATCATCAAACAGGTCCTGGATGGATTTTACCAAGACTTGTTGCACAGAAGCCAACCATGGATGGGTTCCTCCTCCCCACGGTGCTTTTCATCTTGCATGAAAGTCAAACCCATGTATCTGCTCCTGACAGACTGGAATTTAGCTCTGTCATAACACTCAGTAGTGTGTGGCACAGGCTGGCACGGGGTACTCCAGCAGATTCCCTTACAGTGGCTACTCATGCCGACATATAGGCTTCTTAAACCTTAAGTACAAGGCCCAGTAAAGCAGTCAAAGCTCATAGAAGATCACAAACTCCTCAAATACCATGTCTTCCACAAGGCTCCTAAATAGAATAAGCAATTGCACAAGCCCAGGCATCAAGAGTTCCATCCTTTGCTATGGATTTTTGTATGTATTTAAGCCTTTTAATTATTTCCTTCAGTGTCATTTTCTGCAACACTCAGCAAAAAATTCTCCCAAAGAGCGCAAGTACAGGTCATATACGTTGTGTGGGTTTGTTGGTATTGAGCTGACTTCTACTAACTTAGTGTGAGCCACTAAAGATTAATTTGAATGTAATCTATGCTGCTTCACTAAAACTTGCTGTGAAACATTTAATGCTTCTGTGATCATGATCATGCTGCTCCATTTTCATCTAACATCAGTAATACCACAATATTGTAGTGGTCGGGTATTTCAATCAGTTTGATTCACACAAATATCTTGAATGCAACACGTTAAGGACATAAATACTAGTCATGTTTGAAAATTAGGAGGATTCAGAACCCTATCCTCAGTGAATCAAAGTTTAAAGAAAAACAAAAGAAGATAAAATATTTTTCTTCCAAACAAACACCCTGTTTCCCAACTAGCATGACTGAATATCCTTCCCTACTGTCAGTTGTTGACCAATAAGTGTGTCCTCACACTTCCAGGACCATATATGTTTAAGAAATAACTATCTGCATCTTGAATGTGTGCACATTGGGGGTTCTTTGTAAATTCCAGAGATTTGTACTAAGTGATTTTCCTGAAAACCAGGCTTAAGAATGTATTGACTTCTTGTTTACTGCCTTTATTATAGTATCGTGCATAATTATTTCTGAAAAAGAAAATTCCACGTTTTTACTCAAAATATATTTAGTTTCATTATTCTTAATTAAAAAGATAAAGTTGAATTCAACCGCAAATGAAAATATCATGTAAAATATTGAAAATGTAAAAATAAGGAAATTTAATTTTGAAAATAATCAGAGCCTATTGTTCTCATGATTTTTCATATTTCATTTTTTTAAAGAATCTTAGTAATATTGCTTCAACAGGATCTAGTTTCGGATACATCTACAGATTATCAGTTATATATTTCATTATAAATATGTTCTGATCTGTAATTTCAGAATTTTTATATGTTTCAGAAAAGGATAAGGATGTATTAAATTATGTCTTACCTCAAATCACCTGTAAATAAATGTAGACTTCGTTGCTATTACTTAAAACCCTAAAATCAATTAAAAAATAACCCTAAAATCAATAAACAGACTGAAATGCCTCAAAATAGGAATTTTTCCTACAACTTCATTTTGCGGTGATTGAAAAAAGAATTTTTGCCAGTTTGATTTTATAGCAGCTACTTAGGAATAGTTAGTGATAAAACACCCTGTAATCCTTTTTCCTTTTGCAAATTGTATTTTTTTCCTTTCCCCATTTCTCAGTTTTGTGTGATAGATTCCTCGTGAGGCAGATTGATACTGATTAAATGATTAAGTCAAGGAGTTGAGGTTATAATAATAATAAATAATCCACTGCACTTAAATGGAGCTTTTAATCTTCAAAGCACTTTCCAAGCATTAACTAATTAAAGAACTAAAGAAGAAATTAGCTTCAGGGGACCAAAGACCTCTTGGTTAGCAGACATACTTAGGAATAGGACATTCTAGGCTCCCACCTAGCACTTAAGTTGTTTAGCAGAATGGTAAGCAAAGATCACGAGACATGGGTTTATTAATGTCTCTGGTTTTCATACTGATTACCTATAAAATCTTTCAGACAGTGATAATTTCTGCATTTCCTGATGCAAGGGTTAATTGGCCTCTTGAAAATGAGTATTCTTGAGTAACCTGTGGATAGTTCACTTCCAGTCTCTAGAGGGCACCTGTAGCTGTGCCCTCCAGGGATAATCCCAATCTTGTATCAAGTGCCTCATAGATGTTGTTTTACCATTTGTCTCTGTTGGCTTCTCAGGGGAAAATATCAGCAGACCATCTCTGAGAAGAAAGCTGGCCATGGAGTAAACCTTGTTCCCACATTCTATCCCTGTTCATGCCTCTTAGTTTGAGACCTACTGGAAATGTGCATACGTAGACAACAGTGCAAACTTTTAAATAGTGGTGTGTGCTTACTGTAAACAACTGAACACTACTCCAGCAAAATTGCAACTGTACTACTTCTGTGTGACAGCAATGATGCAGCTGTTTTTCATGGGAAGAGGTATCTGTGATGTTGTCCTTATTGGGTCCTTGTGGTCTTTAGAGATCTGAAATTTTATGGCTGACATAAGCGGAATCAGTCAGACTGATTTCTTGATTTTGGCTTCTTATTCCCCTATTGTAAAAAGACCATCAGGTAGTCTGGTTGCTCCTCTTTTTGAGCGTGAGGAGGCATAAAAAGCAATTCCTAAAGTGAGATTTGGTATTTCCGTGTTGAAAACGTTTTCTTAGTGTGTTTCAGTTATTGTTCTTATAATTGAAATCTAATTTGTAACCTTTTCCTGAACATCTCCAACTGAATGTCAGAAAAGTAGCTATTAGTATTGATAATGTAGATATGGAATTTTCACAAGCAGAAAGAAAAAGATCTTCATCTTGCCTTTGCAGGAAGTCAGAGAAATTAAAAGCATGGTTCTGTTCATCCAAAGTGTTGGAATCCTGATGACAACATAACCTCTGGAAGGATAAGAGATTATTTAAGTATAATTTGACAAGATTAAAACATTCCTAAGGGCCTTCACAAAATCTAATGATGAAATGCAGATGCATGCTGGCATCATTTGAATGGTAATTTTTAGTTAAACTCTGCTGCTCTTTTTACTCCTCTATAAGAGTATACTAAGAGATAAATTAAGCTGCTTGAGATCTGATGTAACAAAGTCTTTACTAGCGTGTGATATTCTTTATCTTTAAGTCAGCCAGCTTGAAATCTGTCTGATGGACCTAGGGAGTTCTTATATGGAGTTCTCGCTTACCTAATAGGCAATCCATCATGCACACCTTAGGGAACAGTGAGGAGCTGTAGTGATGAAATATCATGGGGGTTTTGTAAGTGAGCAGGTATTGATACCTAAGATAAATTGCAGAAAGGGATTTTATCCAAATATTGTGGGGAAGAGAGAGGGTTATGAAGATATCATTGGCTCTTTCATCTCAGATAGACAGGAGAGGAAGGAAGAAGGGAGAGAGAGTGGAATTATTAATTCAATGACAAAATTACAGTTCTCATTATTTTATTATTTGTTCACATTGCTGCTTGACCTTTAGTGACACCTTTCATAAAATAAATAACATCCAAAGTCACTGAAAAAGGTTTCAGGGGTATAGGATCTGAAAAGTCTTTGAGCTTAATTCTCTGTTGTATGAAGCACTTTATTCCACTAGAAAACGTCAGAGGGAGACTTAGTCAAAGGAATAGCAGCACATCACATTTTACATCGGTTGGAGAATGATTTCAGAAGCATACCCAGTAATGGAAGTGGAGGGTGAGTAATCTAAAAGGAGCTGACAAATCCTGCAACTGGCTTTGGATTTATTTGTTGTTTTCTTGTCCTAAATCCACTCTTCATCAATAAATGACTTTTTCATAGGATAACAATGAAAGGAGATATGGGAAGGAGAGAAGATACAAGGGGTACAAGCCTGATATACTAATTTTTAAATATCAAATTTTATGATCTCAGCAGCTGGTATTTTTCCTTAACAAAACAGACAATTATCATGACAGTTTATCTGGACTTCTTCCTCTGTTTTCAGATCATTTTAGAGACATGTTTAACACATAAGAATATATATAGCCTTTGGTTACTTTTCTGGATGCTGCCCAGTGAATGTACTTTTCAGCAGATTGCCTCTTACCACTGCTGCTTCACTAAGTGCTCTATTATTCGACAGAGATTTTCCTTTTACTTATCAGGGGCTGAAGGAGACCTCGTATGTCCAGAACACAGCAAAATGGGTGACATTTGACTCAACTGAAATAAGGGTATTTTTTTTGTCCTATGCACAGTTAAGGCTAGAAAACCCATTCTTTTACTGGATTGTTTAGTCCCACATTTTATTTGACCTTTCTTCATTTTCATTCTTTCTCCTATTGCTTCTTTTTTTTCTATCTCAGAAATCCCTGAAGGACTCTGTTCTCTGTTACTTATAACATAATGTCATTGACCAGGTTGAAAAGATTATTTCTTATATAACATGATACATTGTTAGGTTCTGAATATATTTCTCACCACTTTTCAATGAACCCTCCATAAATCCAGCTGAGGGCAGGCAAGATCCATGTAGCTCAGAGAAAAAGGGTAAATCTAATTTAGTAAAGATTCATGGGTTGTTTCTTCGCACCCTGCCAGCTATTATAACCAAGTATAGTTTATCTGATGGAATTACACTGAACATGAAATAGTGTTTCTGCAGGAACTGAATTTGTAAAAGATCACTACTAGTCTCAGAAGAAACAGACTCTTTCTCTTAATTTACTAGAAAACAGAAATTCATTTTATTCTATGAGTTTAAAATTAACTGTAATGACAGTTTAATTTCTTCAAAGACAACCTTGTACTCCTGCCATGCATGATCTGTGTGAATTTACATACAGCATATTGCATTCTCTGCATACTCAGAATACAGAGTCCATACAAAGCAGATAAGATCTGACTAAAATTCCAACTGATATTGTTCCACTGATTTGATCACTTAAATTTACAAGTGTTTGCACCTGTGTATCCAAGACTTACTTGTTTGCCTTTTTTTCTTTTCCCCCATAAAATACCTTGGTTTTTAGGCCCTAGTAGAGCACCCCCACAGGTGCAGCAGCAGCCATATTCACATGCCTTAGGCATCCTGCTCTTGTTGCTCTCTCTTCATCCCTGCAAGGCCAAGCATGTCCATGTCCATAGTCCTGTCAGTAGTAACCAGGTGTTTGAGAAAGAGGCATGTCTGTGTCCTCTCTTCTTTGCATGGACCTGCCTGATAGTCATTGCATTAAGAACCATATGTAATGGACCATCCAGCCAGGAAAAGCTGCAGTATTCCCAGCAGCCAGGCAGGCAGGTGTAATTTCCTTTTCTTTCTGTATTATGGGGACTAGTGATAAAGGCAGGAGGCACTTTGCCAAGGTGTGATCCTCCCACCTTCTGCCATTCCTTCAGTACTGTAGAACAAAGAAAGTTTCCACGCTTGGTCATTTGAAAATTAATGGCAAACTGTATTTCAAACAGAAGCAGAATATGACGTGTTGTAGTATGTTACTTATACTACTGGAAATAATTTAAAAACTTTTCATGTGCAATTCAGAGGCTTGCTGCCTCATATATAATCTTAAAGTGTGTGTTCTAAAAATCCACTATGTAAATGCAGTTTATCCCTAGGGCAACTCTTCCTTTTCTACCCTCCACCTCCACAGAAAAGCTCAAACATACCATGTTTTCTAAAGCTGAGAAGGGGCTTAACTTCCAGAAGCCTACTTTTCTGTCTTTAGTTGGGTTGGCTGGGCTAATCAGAAAGAGAAAAAGCAGAGATATCTCTTCATATCTCCTCACTGTGCCATGAATACATCAAAGCAAAGGGATACCCCACTTCTAAGTGACTTTAACAGTAGAAATACCTTGTGGATAATAAATACATTGAACACAGTATCAGAAAATTGATCTCAAAACTATTTAAAAGGCAAAACTGAATCATTCATCCTCTTCTTACTTCTGAGTTTAGTACATGAATTATGTGACTTTTCCTGCTGTTTCTTACCATTATACTTCACTTGGAAAGTGCATTTCAAGGGAATCAGATTTAAAAAAAAATAGATGTTGATAAATTATGTTAAAACACATCAGTTTAAAAGAAAGGTGAAGAAACTTTGACGAGAATATAATTATGGATTTAAAACTGTATTATTTATGTGGAGATTTGGATCAAGAACAGTGTTCTATTAAATTGTGATCTCAGCATAACATAAAGCAAACAAGCCTTTTCAAGTGGATTAAGAGTACTCAAGTGGTCTAAGCAGAGAACTATAACAAATATTGACTACCAAACCAAAGAGAGGGACAGAGTGAGCTACATCAGAGGGGTTCATCCCTGTCTATATTTATTTTATGTATCCCTGGCAATTGAAAATAATGAAAGAAATATGTCTTTATAAATAGGCCTTTTTGGGAAACAAGAATATTAGTCTTGCTAAGTGGCTGCCAAACAGGTCTGTTATCACTCTATATCTTAGAATGGAAAAAAGTGTCTTTCCTTCTATTCTGTCCCCCAAGGAACCCTGTGCCTTGCTTTCTTATTCCAGTGCAGAGCCCTATGACTTAGGATGTGCTGCAAGATAACTCCTTGACCCCACAGGACTAGATAATATTCCTTATATATACTGCACTGTTTCAGTCCTCCTAACATGGAATGATAGCTCCTAAGGGGATAAAGGGTGTTGTTATCAAGTTAAGTTTCTTTAACAAGCCAATAGTCCAATCCAATAAAAAAATCAATTTTTTCAGAGCTTCACAATGAAGAAACATAATGTATTTTTATTAGATCTAGCCCTGAGCTATCTTGTCAAAAGTTAGCAAAATATTGTTCAAAACCTCATCAAATCAGGGGCTTCTGAGTTTTGCATGCTTTCCCAAACACAGGGGGACCTAAAGCATCCTAAACCTGTGAAAGAATGAAAACAATGCATTGTGCTAGGTGACAGAAATTACTTATGCATTATCTAAGCTGGTGGCTTTGTAGAAAGGCTAACTTAATAAGTTTTGTTTTGGTTAGTTTTGTTTTTTTAAAACTTTCTTGAAAATCCAGGTTCACTGACAGAGATGGACACAAATGATAACTGGAAACTAATAATATCAGGTAATTAACTTTATGCTTTCCACAAATCAAGACCGTTTCCCCAGTCAGCAGCGTTCTAGGTCACTAACTAATGTAGAGCAGCACCATTTACTTTCTCTTCAGAAAACAGCACAAAAGAAATTTCTGAATTTTAATCAAGATTTGTGTTGAAGGGAAGGAGGAAAAGATTTTTTAATATTTTAGCTTGGAGAGAGTTTAATCGTATTTATTATGATACATTGTATTTGTCACCCATTTTATGATTTTAACATCATCCTAATCAGGAGGGGGAAAAAATGCTAAAGTCACACCACCACCAAACTTCTTTCTCTCATTGTTATTTTGTAAATTAGTCATTTGGTCATGATCTATGTTTTAGACATTCACCTCTATTTTGTTATTTAAGTAAAGACCAAATAACAAAGTAACTTGCTGTCTAAAGCACAGGGCTTTTTTCAGTGTATCTTTTCCGTTGTGCTTATACTAATTCTTTTGTGAATATATGCATTAAATGAACATCACTGAAATACAGATGACCATCACTGGAGCCCTAGGACTCTTGAATCTGCTGGTTTCCCATGTTTGTCTTTCTGTAACAGTACAGTCTTATTTTGAGTATGACATTTGTTTTTAATCAGGCGATTGAAAATGGGGAGTTTAATGGGATGACATGAGATGATTTTCCTTGGAGAACACAGAGACATTCTGGATAGGATTAGATATCATAGAATCACAGAATGGCTTGGGTTGGAAGGGACCCTAGAGATCATCTAATACAACCTCCCTGCCATGGGCAGGGACACCTCTCAACTAGACCAGGTTGCTCAAGGCCTCATCAATCTGGGCTTGAACACCTCCAGGGAGGGAACATCCACAACCTCTCTGGGCAATCTATTCTGGAGTCTCTCCACCCTTGTACTGAAGAACTTCTTTCTCAGATCTAGTCTAAACCTACTCTTCTTCAGTTTAAAACCATTTTCCCTTGTCCTGTCACTGGACACTCTTGTGAAAAGTCCCTCTTCAGTCTTCCTGTAGGTTCCCTTCAGGTACTGGAAGGCAATTATAGGATCCCCATAGAGTCTTCTCTTCTCCAGGCTGAACAATCCCAGTGCCCTCAGCTTAACCTCATAGAAGAGATGCTTCAGTCAGAGAACTGTCCAAAACCAGGTGGAAATTAATTTTAAAACATTATTTTTTTCTCAAGCCAGAAAGAAGCTTAAATCATTGTTCAGATCTTCTGTTGGACTCAAAGAATTGAAAAGTGATGTCTAAACCTGACTAGCTACCAGAACAAGAAACTTGCTGACTTGAATGCTACAAATATCCAGAAGAGACACTAAGGGAAAATCCCAGACCTTTCTTCCCTAATAGGATTTTAAAAATTATTTTAGCTTGTTTCAGATTAGTTTTTTACATGCACAGTTTTTGTCTTCACCAGCTGGGAAAAAAGCATATGTTGTTTGGTGGATATTTTCTATCAAGACTGACTTAATAATTTAAGACTGGTTTCTTATTGAGGTATTTTCCCTATTCCTTATTCATTCATTGTGTCTAAATTATCAGTATTTATTTTGTTTCCAAATGTATCTTGGGCTTCAGAAATTGTGCCTTTTGCATATTTAAAACAAACAAACAAACAAACAAAAACCCTAAAACTAGAGAGTTTTAGGGTCTGGTCCCTTGACCTGCTGTTTGGGCATGAAATATGATTACCTTCAGTGAGATGCCATATGTGACTTGAAATTCTGGGGCAAGTTGTGCTTAAATGTTTGAGGAATGTTTCCACTTACATACAAATAATTAACTGAAGACTTTTCAGAGCTTCCTCCTAATATCTGTTAAAAACATAAAATAAACATTTTCCAAAACAGAAGAAACAAAACCCCCCGATTATGATAGGTTACAAACACTAACTACTTGGCTACATGACATTTAAAATGTTCAAATGTCAATTGAATTCAGTAAAGATTTTTAAAATACACACATTTGTGGGGTTAGGTCTTGGCTTCCACTTGGATTTTGAATTCGATATTAAATTCCCATCTTCAGCTTTCAGAATCTGCTTTCCCATTGTATTATGTCTTCTCTCAAAGCATATTATTAATTCCTTGATTGACTAATAATGACTAAATATTGTTTAAAAAAATTAGTTCTGCCTTCAAGACTACCTTAGCTATTTAAAATTATAATTTTTGCAATATTTCTGCACTTGCAGAAATGTCAACAATCTGAAATCTTATGGACTGACTAAAAGAGTTCTAGGTCTCCATACATTTCTATTTCTAAAAATCAGAATTACTTGCTTATCCTTTAAGGACTATTAGGTTTTCATTGCTTTATATTCTCTCATTTATATGCAATACTGACAAGCAGGGTTTTTCTCAAGGTCTACTGATGACTGAATTTTTGTAGCGTGATAGGAAGCTTATTAAAATAACTAGGAGTTGTTGCAAGCAATGCTAAAGGTAAAATGCAGGTCACATACTGAAATGCTGGGGTTTAAACCCCCAGCCCTGAACGAGGGTTGACATATGGATGATGTCCACAACCAGGCAAGAAAGACCCTCCTGATTGGTTTTCACCCAGGGTCTGGTCATCCTTGGGTTGGAACTGATTAGAAGATCTCCACCAGGTGCCCCACCTTCCACTTTAACCACCCCTATAAGAACTGATTCTGCTTGCAGCAGAGCTGTGAGGCTTGTTTGCATAGTACATATGTTGTGGTTTTTTTTTTGTCAGAAAGGCTTCCTGACTGTATAGCAAGGGAAGTTCCCCAGACAGTGAGGAGAAAGATGAATCCCTGCTACATGATAGGGCTTGTGGCCTGGCTAGTTCATCTCCCATGGCTTGGATCATTGGCCAGCTTGCTCTATTCTTTGTATCCATTGCAGTGAGTAAGTGTATGAACTTATTCCTCCCTCCAGCGTTGTGGCACCTTGGGTTGCTTGCATATGATTTAAGACCAGAGGGAGTAATTTGGCTGTTAGTCTGCCTGTTAATAATAATGCCCTTCTATGTGGGGCAAGTGGTCAGCAGAAGAAATAATTGCATTAATAACATCAGGAAATATCTTCTTCAGTTTGGGGAGCTATATGTCTAGATATCATTAAAATTATTAACTGGTCAAAATGGAAAAAAAAAAAAGTGGCTTTGGGAACAAAGCTTGATATAAAGGAAAATTTCTGTCTGGATTTTAGAGGCTACTTTTAACAATGTACTGACAATTGTAAATATGTAATAATTTGCCTCATTCTGGCCTGAGTTCTCTGCCCAAATACTCTTCTTCAGTTGAGAAGAGGCATACTGAAATATTAAATTCTGGAATTTCTCATCTTGAATATATATATATATATATGAAAGCTTTAGGGTTATCACCACTGCCTGCTTAATTATCAGAGAAAAAAAAATATCTATAGTAACCAATATCAAAACAGTGATATCCCAGTTTCTCTTGAGTAAGATAGACTATAATTTCTGATATGATTTACCTGCTTAGAGTTCATTCAGGAGAAAAAAACCCAGAACATTTCCTCACATGATTTTTCAGGACGTTAAGAAATCTATAGCTCTATCCATTATCCACTGCCTTTTAACAGGATATGGGAACTTTTATTCACCTATAAACCTCCATAAACCTGTTTCTTTTTCTGATCTTATTTTTCTAACCTAAATGTATTTCTTTTCTAGAACTTTTACTGCTTGATTCATTTAGGCTGTTGTATGTAATGAAGCTCAGTTAGAGCAGAGACACATTGTGCTCTCTCTTCCTAGGCTGGGATATACAGAGTGGTCATTCTCCCAAGGAGCTAGGAATATTCATCCTTGAAACTATGTTGTGTTCTTCACAGGTTGAGTGCTGCCTTTTTGGATGCAATCTCACACCATCATGAAGTTTCTGTGTAGGAGCAGCAAATATCTTTTCTGATCTCAGTGAAGAGAGGTTGACTGGGAAGATATGGAAAAGATATAGTCAAAGAGGGAAAAATGGCAGAAAAGGAACACGGAGAGTAAAAAAGAAAAGGTATGGTCACTTAATTATTAGCTTTTTGGAGTTATTTCATCATCCTTTGGCAATGGACTTCATTAATTAAGGAACAGGATTTCTTTGAGCTTTGTGTATCTAGATTTTTTTTTTAACTGAAAATGTTGGCATTATATTTTACCAAATAACCTACCATTAAGTAATTTGAAGTACAGTTTTGATTAACTCTAGAAAGCATAACATTATCTTTTTTATTTTCATGTTCTGTGAAGCATCTAAGATGGCAGAATCAATTAGTTTTGATTTCCATACCAATCAGTCCATATGGTTCCCTTTACCTTCTGAAGATAGGTGCAAATTGAATTTTTTGAACCCATAATTCACATTTTGTAGAAGGTGATGCTTAACTATCTTTTTTTTTTTCAGAATAATTAGACCTGGAGCCTGCCTAAGCTCACCTTTCTCCAGACTTGGAAGCAAGTTTCAAGAGTACAATGTATGTTGTTCCCCCCCCCGCCAGGAGATGTAAGAATGTTTGCTTAGATAACTTCTTAGGTGATTTATATACTATCTTATTCCAAGGTATTAGAAACAATGATGGCTTTTACAAAGTGTTTGTAACAATGACTCTAGTCATAAGCCATTACTAGCATTTCAAATATGGCTGTAGCTGAAAACAGTCTGATTACCACTATTTTATATCATAGCAAAACACTCAGAAGTATTTATGGAGAATTTTAATTTAGTGGCCAGTAAAAAGTTTTTTCCACAATCCACCATGGTTCTCCCGAACAGCACTTAATAATACTCTGTTCCTCAATAATTAAAGCATCTAAGACCTAAATCCCTCCCTTGTATCTTGTAATGTATCTTGAGTCCATAAATAATACAGATTTCAGCCTGCAGAGAATGTGTAAGCTCGTATGTAGCAGTTTGATCCAGGACTATCGTTGCAATGCTGATTGCACACTCTACCATTCCCCTGGGGTAATAAGAATTGCAAAAAGATATATTTGTTTGTATGCATGCACACAAACTATATATAGATGCATACTATGTCTTTACATATATTATCTTTATATATCATTTATGTATATATATGTAGAATATCTTTAAAAGTACCATTATATTCTTCTCTTAAAAAGCCACTTGAAGTTTCCATCTTTAACTATTTATGAGCTGTCTGGAAGTTTTGATTTAAAATCTCTTAAGGAATTGTGAAGTTTTTCATGATCAAATAGTCAAAGCAATCAACAATATAAGAACATGGCCTGCTATAGCCAAATTACTGTTAAAAAACAAGATAATACCTACATGGAGACAAGTATCAGTCATTATTACCTGTATATTTTTTTATGTGTTTTAGAAACTATTGGAGCATTAATCATATCATTTGCATAACTTGTAAACCAGTATGAAGCATCCTTGGCTGTCTTGCAGTAGACCAAAGGAATGTGATTTTCATAGGTTAGGAATGCAGTTAACACTTGGCTTTGTAGTATTTGGCTTCTGATAACAAATTTACTTTTGCACAACAATTAACTATTGGGTATTTATTCCACTTTTACTAAAGTGTGCTTTCCCAGTTCCATGATTTTTCTTTTTTTTTAACCTGATTTACTAATGAAAAGAAGGGTTGTATGATTACATTGCAAGCTGCTTTTTCTTCCTCTTTGATAACATTTGAATTCACTGATTAATTGCCATTGAAATTTGATAGGTGGACAGAGGTTTCAAAAATAATTAAATTCTTACAAGCTCTTTAAAAGTAAGAAGAAGACAGGAGAAACTGTGAGTGTATGGATGAAGGAAATTGCAATTGTAAGTGAGCAGCTAATTAGACACTGGCAAACCCACGACAGTGAGAGAGATGTCTCCACTGCTGGAAAAGCTTCAGCAG